>NC_069504.1:798156391-798353891 GCF_027579735.1 Bombina bombina
ACAGGAAGATAATAGGGAAGTGCCTGCTAAATTTTGCTTGATAGATCTGGTCTGATCTGTGTACACAGATCAATTTAAGGCTGTTAAGTTGCATAACTTTGCTGCAAAACAACAGCTCCACCTACTGGCTATTTTAATTAGTGCATTGCTTTCCAAAAGCTTTTCAATAGCAGTCACATGACTGAAAAAAAGGTTGTTATTCTGAAACGGCGCAAATTGAACCGGCGTAAACCGAGGGCCACCTGTGTGTATATGTATATATATATGTATATATATATGTATGTATTAGTTTTAAAATATTCTTCATCTCATCTCCCCAGAGCCAGCCTTCTAGGATGTAGACACACTGATTGGATGCTGTAACTTGTTTGTGCATGATGTGTACAGACCAATCCCCATGTCTGTATCCTCTGGAGGTGTGGAAGGGGAGCCAGTTATTTGGCAAAACTGCCATAGTCCTTGATAATAAAGAATCCTCATTTATGTCATTTTAAGAAAAATCTTAGTTGACTTTCTTTTAACTTGTTAAAATTCTATTTGCCACAGAATTGCCATGGAAACCTACATTCGTCAGCGACAACTCATCATGTCCCCTTTATTGACCTCCCGTGCGATAGCAGAGAATGAGCCACTGACAACTGTATACAACAAGGTGATCGCGGCCAAAGAAGTGAACCACAAGGGGCAGGGTATGGAGAAGACTGTATTATAAAGAAAGACATGAGGGTTTGAGGGGAAAATTGATCAGTGTTCTCCACAAAAAATGTTGTCAGCCGGGTTGTTTTATAAAGTAGCTGGGTGGTGACAGTGTAATACTTTCTTATTTTATAACATTGTCTGCTATCCAAAGAACAAATGAATTACATAATTTAACATACATTTATTTAATGACAATTTACTCAATAAACATTGAAACTTTTAAAAATCAGTTAATTTCACGGTAATATTGGCTAAAATTTTAGCCGGGTTGTCAGTATATTCATCCGGGTGGTGCACACAACCAAAAAGGGAGAACACTTCTGATAATTTACACTGCAGGAGGGTGGAGGTGACACAAAGGGAAGATCCATAATGGGACATGGGCACTTTACTTTCGGTAGGAATTTAATACGGATACATTCTCATTTACTTAATTATCCATCAGGTCTTTGGATTTCTCTGAAACTTCTTCCTGGGGATTTGGCACAAGTACAGAAGGAATATTCTCATCTTGTAGACAGGAATACAGCGGTGGCCCGGAAAATGGGGTTTCCAGAGATCATCTTGCCCGGTATACTTAAAGGGACAGTAAAGTCATAATTAGACATTCATGATTTAGGTAGAACGTACAATTTTAAAAACTTTCCCATTTACTTATATTATTTAATTTGCTTCCTTATCTTGTTATCCTTTGCTGAATGTTTTATCTCGGAAAGCTCAGGAGCTTTAGAGAATCTAGGTTCTAGCTGCTGATTGGTGGCTGCATATATATACCGATTGCCATTGGCTCACCCATGTGTTCTGTTAGAAAGAAGTAGTGCATTGCTGCTCTTTCAACAAATAATACCAAGAGAATGATGGAAATTTGATAATAAAAGTAAACTGGAAAGTTGTTTCAAATTGTATGTTCTACCTAAATCATGAAAGAAAAATTTTGAGTTTCATGTCCCTTTTAATAGGATATCTTTGCTTCTACTGTATTATCAGTACCCTGGCAGTTACTGTACCTGACTCTCACAATCTTATCTTTTCAGGTGATGTTCGTAATGATATTTATGTCTCATTAATGCATGGGGAGTTTGATAAAGGAAAAAAGAAATCCCAAAAAAATGTGGAGGTTACAATGTCTGTACATGATCAGGATGGTGCTGTGGTTGAGGTGAGATTGTCCCCTTAAAGCTTTGTCTATATTAGACTTTAACTTTAGATTTCTATATATAGAGTAATGGAATTCCCCTCAAATTATTCTTTTTTTTAATTTAATTCTTACATTTGGAGTTTTCTGCTGCCTCTAGAAAGATCTTAGAAGAATATGTACATTGCCCATGCAACATTCTACACCGTAGTTGCTTATTCAGTGCAGGAGGTCAGTTATATCTGTCCCTAACTGAACATAGCAAAGGAGACAAGCTAGAGATATGCAATTTCTGAAATAAATGTTTTCAAGGAACTCATTTAAGCATTTTATTATTGGACTATTATGTCCCTTTAAGCGCAAGATTAAATCCACTATAAAATAACTAACTATAAAGATAATCACTGATAAGTAATAATAAATTCTGAAAATTAAAAACTGGAGCAGGAGCAAACTATGGTGGTTTATATCAATGTTAAGATTCCAGGTTCCATTGTGTCATCTGGATGTTAAGAGTCCCAGTGATTTCTATGTAAGCAGAAAAATAATGAAAAAAAAGAGCAAGCACAAACATAAAGCAAAATACAGTATAGTATACAGTTTAGCTACTTCACTTATATGGTATTATGATCTAGGTACATAAGAGCAGGTTTTTAGGGCCATAGTAAATCCAGAAACAAAGTTATTACTTTTGTCTGTCATGTAACTGGAGATAATTCTTGTCAAATGATACAAAATAAATCCATAGTATACCTTTGCAAGAATTGAGAATGTTTTACTTAACCCCTTGAGTGCTAATGACGGCTCTGAGACGTCGCTGAGTTTCCCACTTTGGTGCCAACGACGGCTCAGAGCCGTCGCTAGCACTCTCCCACCTTGAGGGAGATCTGAAGGCTCCCACCCGCACCTACCTCGGCGATCGGGCCTGCATAGTGACAGGCATCGCCGGAACTATATGTTATGCGTGGTGAGGTCACCCGCGATGATGTCACTGTGCAACTTTATTTATACTTGACAATTTTAAGTATAGGAGCAGGGCGCATGCTGCTTAGAAGCCTGTATCTCAGGTATCTAAGCAGCTACAGACCCCCTAGACCCACCGTTGGAAAGGTAATAGCCTAACCTTTCCAACAGTATAAGTCTTAGGGATCTGGGGAAAAAAACTGTTAAAAAAGCTTAGCACCCAGGTGGTAAAGTGCTTAGCACTCAAAGGGTTAAAGGAACATTAAACACTAAATAAATGCTAGATAGAATGATGCATTCTGAGAATAACATGTAGATGTATTTTTAAAGATTCATGTTTAAATATTGTCCAAATAAGTGTAAAGTTTTAGTGTCTATAAAACAATGGGAGCTGCCAGCTTGTAACTTAAAGGGATATTAAACCCAATTTTTTTTCTTTAATGATGCAGATAGAGCATGCAATTTTAAACAACTTTTTAATTTACTCCTATTATCACTTTTTCTTTGTTCTCTTGCTATCTTTATTTAAAAAGCAGGCATTTAAAGCTTAGGAGCCAGCTCATTTTAGGTTCCGCACCCTGGATAGCGCTTGCTTATTAGTGGCTACATTTAGCAAACCAATAAGCAAGCATAACCCAAGTTATCAACCAAAAATGGGATGGCTCTTAAGCTTTTTAAATAAAGATAGCAAGAGAATGAAGACAAATTGATAGTAGGAGTAAATTAGAAAGTTGCTTAAAATTGCATGCTCTATCTGAATCAATAAATAAAAAAAGGGTTTATTTTCCCTTTAAGTTACCTTCTCTGCTGTGGCCAATTAGGGACAATTATAAATAGGTCACTAGAGTGTGCAGCCAATGACTGTGTGGAATATAACAGTGTTCTGCACTTCCATTTATAACAGGAACTGAAATGCTCACAATTTTCAGAATATAATTACAGGAAAAGGGGCAAAATAAATAATGAAAGTATATTGCAGAGTTTTTATATATACAATTTATCATTTTATATTACCGTCTCAAAGTGTTTAATGTCTCTTTTAAAGGGAAGCTGTTGTCAGAAATCAAAGTATAATATTTGAAAAATAATTTCTTTATTAGTATTTTTGCAATATATATGTATTAAACATTTTGCTGCTAAAGTTGTTAAAAATGAGTGTGAACTTGACTGTGTTGTTATTTCCTGTTGTGAACTGTATGATACTATAGTATTGTTCCTTCTTTACACAGCTCACTTTTTTCCCATGTTCCCTAACAATCTGTATTACATGTATAGAGCCACCTACTCAGCTGCCAGGCACTTCTGGCTGTAATAGTTCTTGCTCTGCAGAGTTTACTGCACATAGCAATGAAGAAAACTGTTTTCTGTTTACTTTAGCAGAAATAAAGTTTAGAGACACAAAAAATAAAGCAGAAGCTGTCTCCCTGCCTTGATGCGCTCTGTAGTTGATTATAATTCCTGTGCAGCATGGGTTACCTTGGTAACACACTAGTCTCTGCAGTGAGGGTGTTATATTGAAAACTCCAAGATTACGTCACTCCTGTGAATCCATACATCTGATTGGTTGTGCATCCTGTCCATCACAGAGACACAGGCCCATCAGATGGGACTGTAATCTCCTATCTTCACTATTTATTTTGTCTCCGCCTGGGGGGTTCAAGGAGGGCGAACCCCACTTTGCGTCTCCCAGACAGAGACAAAAACTGGAAGAGTCACTGGAAGTGACGTCATCTTGGAGTTTTCGTTTTCTTGGAGTTTTCGACAGAACAAGGGTAGCTGCAACTTACGTTACTAACAGTTTTCCCTACAAGTCGCCTTAGCTGCCTTAACTAAGTTCCCCTTACAGGTTGCCTCATAAGACGGAAAGCTGCTGCCTTTTATGGTGCTCACAACATACTGTGCACAGCTAGTACTGCCACAGCCAGTGATTCCTGATAGCTGAGCAGGTGGATCTATACATGTATTACAGCTGCCTAGGGGGCGTAAAAAAATAGCTAGCTGTGTAGAGAAGAAACAATACTATAGTATCAATACTGCTTATAACAGGAAATTACATCGCAGGCTCAATTTTAACAACTTTAGCTGCAAAAAATGCAAAAATACTATTTAAGCTATTCTTTTTTTTTTCATATATTTGTTTTCTGACTACAGTGTCCCTTTGCGCCTGTACACCCAAAGTTTAAATGTGTTAGAGAGGAGAAAATAGTATATTTTGATGTTTTCTTTTGATGATGAGGGGTTTGTATGAATTTGTGAAATCCAAATTTGTAGTGCTGGAATACAATGGGGCCTATCTATCAAGCTCCGAATGGAGCTTGATGCCCCGTGTTTCTGGCGAGCCTGCAGACTCGCCAGAAACAGCAGTTATGAAGCAGCGGTCACAAAGACCGCTGCTCCTCAGAGCAGGCGGACAGGAATCGCCGGAATTCAACCCGATCGGGTTGATTAATACCCTCCTGCTGGCGGCTAATTGGCCGCGAGACTGCAGGGGGCAGCGTTGCACCAGCAGCTTTTGTGAGCTGCTGGTGCAATGCTGAATACGGAGAGCGTATTGCTCTCCGTATTCAGCGAGGTCTGTCGGATCAGGTCCGCCAGACTTTGTTAAATAGAGGCCTTTGTCTTCCATTATTGTGGAATCAACTGTTAGACACTATTAATCAAATGGACATGAAACTCAATTTTTCTTTTTTTCATGATATATGTTGAGCATACAATTTTAAACAATTTTCTAATTTACTTTTATTATCAAATTTGCTTTATTCTTTTGGTATTTATTATTGAAGGAACAGCAATTCATTACAGGAAGCTAGCTGAACATATCCGGTGAGCCAATGTCAAGATACATATATGTGCAGCTACCAATCGCCAGTTAGCTTCCGGCAGTGCATTGGTACTCCAGAGCCTACCTAGGTATGCTTTTTAATAAATGATAGAAAGAGAATAACACAAATTAGATAATAGAAGAATTAGAAAGTTATTTAAAGCTGCATTTTCTGTCTGAATCATGAAATTTGCATTTTGACTTTCCCTTTAATAAAATGTGTATGTATAATGTTGATAGAATGATCACTCTCACAAACAGCAGCATAATTGTACCAGGGTGGTGAATTGTGTTACAGACTATATATGAGTTTAATGGCCTTTATTTTTTGCAGTACATGAGCTCTGCTAAATTCCGTAGGACATCTAATTGAGTCAAATATTTTTTGTTTGCTTTTTTGCCAACTCCTAGAAAGCTGTCATTCCAGGAGCAGGCCAAGAGGGGGTTAATGAATACAAGTCTGTTGTGTATTACCAAGTCAAACAGCCATGTTGGTACGAAACAATTAAGGTGAGCAGAGTGGATGAAACAATTCATACAATTTGTGGACTCTTATGTTCTAGTGTAACATGGTCCTAAAATAGTGACTTAAAGTGAAGCTCAATTTGGATGAAACCTATTAAAAACAAGGGCACTTTAATTCATCAAAATGGACATTTCACTCCTTTTCTTCAAAAACTTACCTTTTAATCCTGTCAAACGCTGCAGCGCTTCCTCCGCCCGTCGCAAGGCCATTTCGTGGGTCCAAAATGACGAATCCGGCTTCCTCCAATCACGGCGTGGCATCAGGCCATGATCCCCCCGGGGGGAAAGCCGTGATTGGAGGAAGCCGGATTGGTCATTTCAGACGTAAGAAGTGGCTTCCGACGGCCGGGGGAATCGGTGGAGCGGAATTCAGGATTAAAAGGTACGTTTTTGAAGAAAAGGAGTGAAATGTCAATTTTGATGAATTAAAGTTCCCTTGTTTTTAATAAGTTTATTTAAAACCGGGCACTAATTCTTCCAAATTGACCTTCACTTTAATCTCCCATTCCAAAAACATATAATCTATAATTCCTTATTAAAGAATATCTTGTATATTTGATTTACTGGATAATAATTTTAGTCTGCAGATTACTAAAAATGTCTTTACATCAAAGATTCATTCCAAATCTTTACATTTATTTCCTTCCATAAGGCAGGGAGAGTCCACAACTTCATTCCTTACTGTTGGGAAATACAACACCTGGCCACCAGGAGGAGGCAAAGACACCCCAGCCAAAGGCTTAAATATCCATCCTACTTCCCCTATCCCCCAGTCATTGTTTGCTTTTCGTCACTATAGGAGGTGGCAGAGAAGTGTCAGAAGATTTGGATAGTCCTGTAATGGGTATGTTCCCTTTAAGAAAGGACTGGAGTTTTAAGTAATCTTGTCAACCTCTCAGTGAGACTATTGATGAAAGTTAGTCTGGAGATGCAGGGAAAGTTTTTCTGCGAACCCATCCAGACTGTCGCCTAACAGCTCCTGAGCAATCGTGGTCGACCAGTTTCACTGCTTGCTGTTACACACACAAGTCCATGTCTGAGCGTCACTGCAAGACTGTCACACTTGAGAGGCTGTGCCTGGTACACAGCATGGATCCTGGAGGGTAAGACCGTTTTATATATACACTTTTTCTATACAGGGTCACAGTGTGGCTCCTTTGTACCTCTATAGGATCAAGGGTTAATATCTCCTTCAGGGATTATTTATAACTGCTTTAATGCAACAGTTTTTTGGGCTCATTGACTGTGTGCTTTTGGCTTGGAACAAACAGGTTTCACTTTAGTTTTTGAGTGTTGCGCAGCTCATAATAGCTTAGCGTCTTTTTCATAGCAGGTGAAGTCCTGTCCTACGCTCCACATGACCTTGTGCAGTCTTTTCATTTCCTACGATCCTGCTGCAGACATCACTCCTAAGTCGAGCATTTTCACTGCTAGCTGTCTGGGTCTAGGAGGTGGTGAGTGCCCCAGCTATTGGAATTATAAAGGTGCCATTTTTTGTATAAAAGCGTTTACTTTTTGTCTGTCCTTCTGTGAATATATCTTAGCTATGGAGAACTCGTATACTACATTAGAAGGTTCTGCTCCTTCTGTACTGATTAATAATTCCTGTTTATATTGTGAGGAGGACGTGGTTTGTCCGCCTGCTCAATTTTGTTCCATTTGCCTAAGCACTGTTCTAAAGTCTAAGAAGGGAGACAAGCCTGCTAATACTCATAGCGCTATTAGCCCCTCTGAGCCCTCTATCTCTCAGGAATCTGTGTCCTGAGAGATTACTAACCTTTCTACACTACCTGCACCACATGCCGTTCCCATCGGCTCAACTAATCCTCCATCTGGAGGGGGCTTTTTTTCGGCAGACTTTACAGCGCAGTTACAATCGGTGGTGTCTGCGGCCCTGAGTGCCTTAGCTTGCTTTAGCAAACGTAAGAGAAAGGATAAACATAGTTCTCCTGACCTAGAGTCATCTAAATATTTGTCGGATTTAGCTACTATGTCCCAGCTATCTGAGGATGAGTTAACCTCTGTATCTTCAGAGGGTGAACTTTCTGAGTCGGAGACTTCAGTTTATAAACCTCTTTCAGTAGAGGGAACCCTCCTTTAGATTTTAAAATTGAGCATCTGCGTTTTTTATTAAAGGAGGTTTTGTCTACGCTAGAGGTTCCAGAGGCTACACTCCCTGAGGAACCTAAGATCCCTAAATTAGACAGGGTTTATGAAGACAGGAAGGTCCCTCTGACTTTTCCTGTGCCAGTTAAGATGGGGAACATTAGTAACAAATGGGAAAGAATAGGAACTTATTTTTCCTCCTCGTCTACTTTTAAAAAATGATTCCCGGTCCCTGACTCTCAGTTAGATTTGTGGGGCTCCATCCCAAAGGTGGATGGCGCTATTTCTACGCTGGGTAAGCATAATACTATCCCTCTGGAGGATAGTTCTTCTTTTAGAGAGCCTATGGATAATAAAATGGAAACCTTTCTGAGGAAGATGTTTCAACATGCAGGGTTTTTATTTCAACCGGCGGCAGCTGTAGCCGCGGTTGCTGGAGCAGCTACCTTCTGGTGCGACACTCTGTCGGAGCTCATTGAGGTGAAAACTCCCCTCGAGGATATTAGGGAGATAATAAAGGCTCTGAGAATTGCTAACTCCTTCATCTGTGACGCGAATATGCAGATTATTCGCCTAAATGCAAAGGCTTCTGGCTTTGCGGTCCTAGCCCACCAGGCTCTCTGGTTGAAGTCTTGGTCTGCGGATATGACTTCTAAATCCAGACTCCTTTCTCTTCCTTTCAAGGGGAAGATTTTATTCGGTCCAGGGCTGGACTCCATTATTTCTACGGTTATCGAAGGCAAAGGTGCCTTCGTACCGCAGGATAAGAAAAATAGGCTTAAGGGACGGCAATTGTCTAATTTTCATTCCTTTCGTTCTGACTAATCACGACGACGGCAATCCTCATCCAAGTCCGAGCAGCTGAAGAGTACTTGGAAGCTGGCTCAGTCCTAGAATAAGTCCAAACAGACTAAGAAGCCCGCCGAGAACAAATCGGTATGAAGGAGCAGCTCCCATTCCGGGATCAGATCGAGTAGGGGGCAGACTCTCTCTTTTTTCAGACGCTTGGTTCCAGGATGTACAGGATCCTTGTGTCCTGGAGGTTGTATCTCAAGGATACAGGATAGGATTCAAGTCTCATCAGCCCAGGGGCAGATTCCTACTCTCCAGTCTGTCTACAAGACCAGAAAAGAGGGCTGCCTTCTTAGGTTGCGTACGGGATCTCTCCTCTCTAGTAATTGTCCAGGTACCTACAGCAGAAAGAGGTTTGGGGTTTTATTCAAACCTTTTCATGGTTCCAAAGAAGGAAGGAACTTTTCGTCCAATTCTGGACCTAAAGTGCCTACACAGGGAACATTTTCAGTTTCTAGGGTTTGCCTTTCTGGACCTGCACTTCCAGTTCATAGCTCTTCTGTTCGGCCTGGCTACTGCTCCAAGGATATTTATGAAGGTTCTGGGGGCTTTTCTAGCAGTTGCCAGAACACGAGGTATTGCAGTAGGGCCTTACCTGGACGATATCTTGGTGCAGGCCCCATTAGGAGTCTCTTTTCAATCTTCTTTGATCACATGGATGGAAGATAAAGTTGGAAAAGAGTTCTCTTACTCCAAGTACAAAGTTGAATTTCATAGGGACAATAATAGACTCCATATCCATGAGAATATTGCTCACAGATCAGAGATGTTGCAAGCTAACTACTGCATGTCTTGCCCTCCAGGCCTCCTTGAGACCCTCAGTGGCTCAATGTATGGAGGTGATCTGGTATGGACATCATTCCTTTTGCCAGATTCCATCTCAGACGCTTACAACTATGCATGCTGAGACAATGGAATGGCGACCGTTCAAATCTGTCTCAACAGATTGTGCTGGACAACCTGTCGAGAGACTTGCTCTCTTGGTGGCTCTGTCCAGATTATCTGTCCCAAGGCAGTGCTTCTTGAGACCGTCCTGGGAGATTGTGACTACGGACGCAAGCCGTTCCGGCTGGGAAGCTGTTTGGGGTGCCAAGAAGGCACACGGACTGTGGACTTAGGAGGAGTCCTCCCTGCCGATCAATATATTGGAACTCTGGGCAATTTTCAATGCCTTGAAGGCTTGGACTCTTCTGGGTTTATCAGATTCCAATCAGACAATATAACCTCGGTTGCCTACATCAACCATCAGGGGGGAACGAAAAGTCCCTTTGGCGATGAGAGAAGTATCTCTGATACTAGAGTGGGCAGAAACTCACAGATGTATGCTGTCGGTGATCCACATTCCGTGTGTGGACAACTGGGAAGCGGACTTCCTCAGCAGGCAAGCCTTTCACCCAGGGGAATGGTCTCTCCACCACGAGGTGTTTGCAGAGATATGCAGCGAGTGAGGGACGCCGGAGATAGATCTCATGGCATCCTGCCTCAATACCAAGCTACCCAGGTACGGGTCGAGGTTGAGGGATCCTCAGGCGTAATTGATAGATACCCTATCAGTACCATGGAGGTTCAAACTCTCATATATCTTTTTCCTCCATTACCGTTTCTCCCTCGTGTGGTGGCTCGAATCAAGCAGGAGCGAGCATCAGTGATTCTGATTTCTCCATCGTGGCCGCGAAGGACATGGATTGCGGATCTGGTGGGGATGTCCTCAGCTGCTTAGCAGAGATCTGCTGATAAAGGGCCCCTTCATTCATCAAAATCTAGATTCTCTGAGACTGACTGAGTGGAGATTGAACGCTTATTCTTAGCCAAGTGAGGGTTCTCTGAGAGTGTTATCGACACTCTGTTTCAAGCTCGTAAGCCAGTTACTCGTCGTATCTAGCATAAAGTGTGGAGGACTTGCATGTACTGGTGTGAAGAGTGTGGCTTTTTTGGCATAAGGTTAAGGTTGCTAGAAGGGTCTATCTGCTAGTTCCCTGAAGGAACAGATATCGGCCCTGTCGCTGTTACTGCACAAGAGATTGACTGAGCTTCCGGACGTGCAGTCCTTTGTTAAGGCTCTGACTAGGATCACACCTGTGTTAATATCTGGGGCTCCGCATTTTAGCCTAAATCTTGTTCTTAGTGTTTTGCAGCAGGCTCCGTTTGAGCCTATGCATACTGTTGACATTAAATTGTTATCTTGGAAGATTATTTCTTTTGCAAGATGTACCGAGTCCACGGTTTCATCCTTACTTGTGGGATATTATCCTTCCCAACAGGAAGTGGCAAAGAGAGCACCCACAGCAGAGCTGTCTATATAGCTCCCCCCTTAACTCCAGCCCCTAGTCATTCTCTTTGCCGGCTCTAAGCAGGAAGGGTAAAGTGAAAGAGGTGATAAACTGTTAGTTTTTAAGTTTCTTCAAGCAAGAGTTTGTTATTTTTAAATGGTACCGGTGTGTACTATTTACTCTCAGGCAGGAGATGGATGAAGATTTCTGCCTAGAGGATGATGATCTTAGCATTTGTAACTAAGGTCCAGTGCTGTTCCCACAGAAGCTGAGGAGTACAGGAAAACTTCAGTGTGAGGAACAGTTTCTTGCTATACAGCAATGAGGTATGTTCAGTCATTTTTTTTGCAGAGACTGTGATAACTCAGAAGGGCTGACAATAACCCCATGAGGGGAAGGGTAAGCAGTAATCCTAGTCTTAGAAGGGGCATTACTAGCTTGCATAAAGGGCTTATCTTATGGGACACTCAGTTTGAATGATATATAACCAAACGTTTGTGTGTTCTGGGAGTGCTATTTTTATTACTGGGACAACTGTATTGAGGGTACACTTGGCTTTTTTTGGGTTTTTATAACCCACATGGCTGGAAAAAAAAGCTTTGTAGATTATTCTAAAGGCCTTTGTAACATCGCGTGAGATGGGCGGGGCCTAATTTCACGCCTCAGTTGCGCAGTTGTTTTCTATAGACAGGCAGCAAGTTACAACACCGAAGGGTCCTGGTGAACTTCCGGGGCCTAATCAAAGCTTTATCCCCACATTATCAATCCCTAGGGCAGGTAGGCGCCACAGCAGAGCTGTGGCAAGGTGCTGACAGGGGTTTTTACCGGTCTTTGGCACTTTGTCAATCTGGTTTTTCTATTTGGGGGTTAATTGTTAAGTTGCTTGTGGTGCAATCTTACTATAGCTCAGTGTGTCTACTGCAAAAATTTCGGAAAATTTGAGGTAATTTTAAGCAGTTTTGCAGTTTGTGTATGTCTTTTTTTTCCTCTTAAAAATTGTTGTTTTTTCATTAAATAAAGTGTTTTCCAAGCTTGCTTGTCTCATTACTAGCCTGTTCAACATGTCTGACACTGAGGAAACTCATTGCTCAATTTGTTTAGAAGCCATTGTGGAACCCCCTCTTAGAATGTGTCCCACTTGTACTGATATGTCTATAAATTGCAAACAGCATATTTTGACCTATAAGAGTTTGGCGCTGGATGATTCTCAGACAGAAGGAAATCAGGTTTTGCCATCTAGTTCTCCCCAAGTATCACAACCAGTAACGCCCGCACAAGTGACGCCAAGTACCTCTAGTGCGTCTAATTCTTTCACCTTGCAAGATATGGCCTCAGTTATAAATACTACCCTCACAGAGGTTTTATCTAAACTGCCTGGGTTGCAAGGGAAGCGCAGTAGCTCTGGGTTAAGAACGAACGCTGAGCCTTCTGACGCTTTAGTAGCCGTATCCGATATTCCCTCACAAGAGGTAGGGATGAGGGATTTGCTCTCTGAGGGAGAGATTTCTGATTCAGGAAAAATGTTCCCTCAGACAGATTCAGATATGACGGCATTTAAATTTAAGCTAGAACACCTCCGCTTATTGCTCAGTGAGGTTTTAGCGACTCTGGATGATTGTGACCCTATTGTAGTTCCAGAGAAATTGTGTAAAATGGACAAATATTTAGAGGTTCCTGTGTACACTGATGTTTTTCCAGTCCCTAAGAGGATTTCGGACATTGTTGCTAAGGAGTGGGATAGACCAGGTATTCCGTTCGCTCCCCCGCCTGTTTTTAAGAAGATGTTTCCCATATCTGACACCATGCGGGACTCATGGCAGACGGTCCCTAAGGTGGAGGGAGCTATTTCTACTGTGGCTAAGCGTACAACTATACCTATTGAGGACAGTTGTGCTTTCAAAGATCATATGGATACAAAATTAGAGGGTCTCCTAAAGAAAATTTTTGTTCATCAGGGTTTTCTTCTCCAGCCTATAGCGTGCATTGTTCCTGTAACCACTGCAGCTGCCTTTTGGTTTGAGGCTCTGGAAGAGGCTCTTCAGGTGGAGACCTCACTAGATGATATTCTGGACAGAATTAGGGTTCTTAAGCTAGCTAATTCTTTCATTACAGACGCCGCTTTTCATCTAGCTAAATTAGCGGCAAAGAATTCAGGTTTTGCCATTTTAGCCTGTAGAGGGTTATGGCTTAAGTCCTGGTCGGCTGATGTGTCATCAAAATCTAAGCTTTTGACTATCCCTTTCAAAGGTAAGACCCTATTCGGGCCTGAACTGAATGAGATCATTTCAGATATCACTGGAGGGAAGGGTCATGCCCTCCCTCAGGATAAGTCAAATAAGTCGAGGACCAAACAAAATAATTTTTGTTCCTTTCGAAACTTCAAGGGTGGTCCCGCTTCCTCTTCCCCTGCTGCAAAGCATGAGGGGAACTTTGCTCAATCCAGGCCAGTCTGGAGACCTAACCAGGCTTGGAACAAGGGTAAACAGGCCAAGAAGTCTGCTGCTGCCACTAAGACAGCATGAAGGGGTAGCCCCCGATCCGGGACCGGATCTAGTAGGGGGCAGACTCTCTCTCTTTGCTCAGGCCTGGGCAAGAGACGTTCAGGACTCCTGGGCTGTAGAAATTGTAACCCAGGGGTATCTTCTAGATTTCAAAGATTCTCCTCCAAGGGGGAGATTCCATCTTTTTCAATTGTCTGTAAACCAGACAAAAAGAGAGGCATTCTTACGCTGTGTAGAAGACCTTTTTACCATGGGAGTGATCTGCCCAGTTCCAAAAGCAGAACAGGGGCAAGGGTTCTACTCCAATCTATTTGTGGTTCCCAAAAAAGAGGGAACCTTCAGAACAATTCTAGATCTCAAGATCCTAAATCGATTCCTAAGAGTCCCATCCTTCAAGATGGAGACCATTCGGACTATTTTACCAATGATCCAGGAGGGTCAATATATGACCACCGAGGACTTAAAGGATGCGTATCTACACATTCCTATCCACAAAGATCATCACCAATTCCTCAGGTTTGCCTTTCTGGACAAGCATTACCAGTTTGTGGCTCTTCCCTTCGGGTTGGCCACGGCGCCAAGAATCTTCACAAAGGTGCTAGGGTCCCTTCTGGCGGTCCTAAGGCCACGGGGCATAGCAGTGGCGCCTTATCTAGACGACATCTTAATTCAAGCGTCGACTTTCCAACTAGCCAAGTCTCACACGGACTTAGTGTTGGCCTTTCTAAGATCTCACGGGTGGAAGGTGAACGTAAAGAAGAGTTCTCTTTCCCCTCTCACAAGAGTTTAATTTCTAGGGACTCTGATAGACTCGGTGGACATGAAAATATTTCTGACGGAGGTCAGGAAATCAAAGATCTCTTCATTCCATTCCTCTGTCTTCAGTGGCTCAGTGTATGGAGGTAATCGGACTTATGGTAGCGGCAATGGACGTAGTTCCATATGCTCGCTTACATCTCAGACCACTGCAACTATCCATGCTCAGACAGTGGAATGGGGATTATGGAAATTTATCTCCTCAGATAAACCTGGATCAAGAGACCAGAGACTCTCTTCTTTGGTGGTTGTCACAGGATCACCTGTCCCGGGGAATGTGTTTCCACAGGCCAGCGTGGGTTATAGTGACGATAGACGCCAGCCTACTGGGCTGGGGTGCAGTCTGGAATTCCCTGAAAGCACAGGGTTTGTGGACTCAGGAGGAGGCCCTCCTACCGATAAATATTCTGGAATTAAGAGCGATATTCAATGCTCTTCAGGCGTGGCCTCAGCTGGCCTCGGACAGATTCATCAGATTTCAGTCGGACAACATCACGACTGTGGCTTATATCAATCATCAGGGGGGAACAAGGAGTTCCTTAGCGATGATAGAAGTTTCCAGGATAATCCGATGGCCAGAGACTCACTCTTGCTATCTGTCAGCGATCTATATCCCAGGGGTAGAGAACTGGGAGGCAGATTTTCTAAGTCGTCAGACTTTTCATCCGGGGGAGTGGGAACTCCATCCGGAGGTGTTTGCTCAACTGGTTCAGCTATGGGGCACACCAGAATTGGATTTGATGGCGTCTCGTCAGAATGCCAAACTTCCTCGTTACGGATTCAGGTCAAGGGATCCTCAGGCAGTACTGATAGATGCTCTATCAGTACCCTGGTCATTCAACCTGGCTTATGTGTTTCCTCCTTTCCCTCTCCTTCCGCGTCTGATTGCCAGAATCAAACAGGAGAGAGCTTCGGTAATTTTGATAGCGCCTGCGTGGCCACGCAGGACTTGGTATGCAGACCTGGTGGACATGTCATCTCTGCCACCGTGGACTCTGCCACTGAGACGAGACCTTTTGATTCAAGGTCAATTCAAGCATCCAAATCTAATTTCTCTGCAACTGACTGCTTGGAGATTGAACGCTTGATTTTATCAAAGCGGGGTTTTTCGGAGTCGGTCATAGATACCTTGATTCAGGCTCGAAAGCCTGTCACCAAGAAGATCTATCATAAGATATGGCGTAAATATCTTTTTTGGTGTGAATCCAAAGGCTACTCATGGAGTAAGATCAGGATTCCTAGGATTTTGTCTTTTCTCCAAGAAGGATTGGAGAAAGGATTGTCCGCTAGTTCCTTAAAGGGACAGATATCTGCTTTGTCTATTCTGTTGCACAAGCGTCTGGCAGATGTCCCAGACGTTCAGGCTTTAGTTAGAATTAAGCCTGTGTTTAAACCTGTTGTTCCGCCATGGAGTCTTAATTTAGTTCTTAAAGTTCTTCAGGGGGTTCCGTTTGAACCCATGCATTCCATAGATATTAAGCTTCTATCTTGGAAAGTTCTGTTTATAGTTGCTATCTCTTCAGCTCGAAGAGTTTCGGAACTATCTGCATTACAATGTGACTCGCCTTATCTTGTTTTCCATGCGGATAAGGTGGTTTTGCGTACCAAACCTGGGTTCCTCCCTAAGGTTGTTACTAACAGGAATATCAATCAGGAAATTGTTGTTCCTTCTCTGTGTCCTTATCCTTCTTCTACGAAGGAACGTCTGTTGCACAACTTGGACGTGGTTCGTGCCTTGAAGTTTTATTTGCAGGCAACCAAAGATTTTCGTCAGACATCTTCTTTGTTTGTTGTCTATTCTGGAAAGCGTAGGGGTCAAAAGGCTACGGCTACCTCTCTTTCATTTTGGCTGAAAAGCATCATTCGTTTGGCTTATGAGACTGCTGGACAGCAGCCTCCTGAAAGAATTACAGCTCACTCTACTAGAGCAGTAGCTTCCACATGGGATTTTAAAAATGATGCTTCTGTTGAACAGATTTGAAAGGCTGCGACTTGGTCTTCGCTTTATACCTTTTCTAAATTTTACATATTTGATACTTTTGCTTCTTCAGAGGCTATTTTTGGGAGAAAGGTTTTCAAGCAGTGGTGCCTTCCGTTTAGGTTCCTGTCTTGTCCCTCCCTTCATCCGTGTCCTAAAGCTTTGGTATTTGTATCCCACAAGTAAGTATGAATCCGTGGACTCGGTACATCTTGCAAAAGAAAACAAAATTAATGCTTACCTGATAAATTTCTTTCTTTTGCGATGTACAGAGTCCACGGCCCGCCCTGTCTATTCAAGACAGGTAGTATTTTTTATTGAAAACTTCAGTCACCTCTGCACCTTATAGTTTCTCCTTTTTCTTCCTTGGCCTTCGGTCGAATGACTAGGGGGTGGAGTTAAGGGGGGAGCTATATAGACAGCTCTGCTGTGGGTGCTCTCTTTGCCACTTCCTGTTGGAAAGGATAATATCCCACAAGTACGGATGAAACCGTGGACTCGGTACATCGCAAAAGAAAGATATTTATCAGCTAAGCATAAATTTAGGTTTTTTTGCTGGCTATTGCCTCTGCATGCAGAGTTTCTGAGACTTGTGCTTTACAATGTGACTCCCCTTATGTTGATTTCCATGCGGATAAGGCGGTTTTACGTACTAAATTGGAGTTCCTCCCTAAGGTGGTGTCAGACCGTAACATTAATCAAGAAATTGTTGTTTCTTCCTTGTGTCCTAATCCTTCTTCAGCGAAGGAACGCTTGCTTCACAATCTGGATGTGGTTTGTGCCTTGTAGTTCTATATTCAGGCTACTAAGGAATTCAGACAATCTTCCTCTTTGTTTGTCATCTATACGGGGAAGCGTAAGGGGCAGAAGGCTACTACGACTTCCCTGTATTTCTGGTTGAGGAGTGTCATCCGCTTAGCTTTGAGACATCGGGGCGACAGCCTCCTGAGAGGATAACGGCTCATTCCACTAGAGTGTGGCTTCCTCCTGGGCTTTTAAGAGCAAAGCCTCTATGGATCAGATTTGTAAGGCGGCTACTTGGTCCTCCTTACACACTTTTTCTAAATTTTACAAGTTTGATGTGTTTGCTTCGGCTGAAGCTGCTTTCGGGAGAAAAGTTTTGCAGGCTGTGGTGCCCTCAGAATACGGTCCGCCTCTTTATTTTGTTCCCTCCCGTTATTCATTCAGTGTCCTCTGGAGCGTGGGTATAGTTTTCCCAACAGTAAGGAATGAAGTTGTGGACTCTCCCTGCCTTATGGAAGGAAAACATAATTTATGCTTAGCAGATAAATTCCTTTCCTTCCTGGCAGGGAGAGTCCACGGCCCCGCCCGTAATTTTATTTTTTAATGGGCGGCTCCCTTTTTATATTATTTCTTCTGGCACCTTTATACCCTGATGTTTCTCCTACTTTTCCTTGTTCCCTCGGCAGAATGACTGAGGGATAGGGAAAGTGGGAGGGATATTTAAGCATTTGGCTGGGGTGTCTTTGCCTCTTCCTGGTGCCCAGGTTTTGTATTTCCCAACTGTAAGGAATGAAGTCGTGGACTCTCCCTGCCAGGAAGGAAAGGAATTTATCTGTTAAGCATAAATTATGTTTTCTACTGCAGTCTGTCTTCTGATTCATGTTTGTTTTTTGTTTTTTTTTTGGTAATAATTGTCCAGTCTCTAATGTTCCTTTTGTTGCACAGGTCTCAATACCGATTGAGGACGTAAGTCGCTGCCACCTGCGTTTCACTTTTCGTCACCGATCTTCTCAAGAATGTAAGTTGTTCTCAACTCTAGATTGGTGCATTAAAAAATTTATGAAATTAAAAGGACAGTAAAGTAATTCTTTTCTTTGATGCATCTAAAATCAGATATTTTAAAAATAATTTTTATAGAATGAATATTTCCTGTACTGAGAAAAAAGTGCTTGTGAGACATATATCTGTCCACCAATAAGGCTTTGGCAGTTCTGCTTGTCAACCAGTAAACAATCAGGCCTTAAGGCCTAGTTGCACACAGATACTCCCTTTCTGTTTGTTTCAAAATAAACAGATTTAACTAAAAGGGACACTGAACCCAAATTTTTTCAATCATGATTGAGATAGAGCATGCAATTTTAAGCAACTTTCTAATTTACTCCTTTTATCAATTTTTCTTTGTTCTCTTACTATCTTTATTTGAAATAGAAGGCATCTAAGCTAAAGAGCCAGCAATTGTTTGGTTCAGACCATGGACAGCAGTTGTTTATTGGTGCTATCCAATCAGCAAGGACAACCCAGTTTGTTCACCAAAAGTGGGCCGGCATCTAAACTTACATTATTGCTTTTCAAATAACCATACCAAGAGAATGAAGAACATTTGATAATAGGAGTAAATTAGAAAGTTGCTTAAAATTGCATGCTCTATCTGAATCACGAAATAAATATTTTGGGTTCAGTATCCCTTTAACCTTTTTTTTGCACAAAAACCATGTTTTTAATTTGGCTCTTTTATAAGCATGATAAACATCTATAAAGTTTACTGTCCCTTTTATGAGGACGGTATAGCAGTTCTTCTGGGTATGTGGGTGGAGTAACCGATATTTGCATTATATTTGCTCACTTTTAGTGGAGTGTTTGCTTTTTTTTCTCGCAAATTGTCCCTTACTACTTCCTTATTTCCTCAGCTCGTGATAAGTCAGAGAAGGTGTTTGGAATGGCTTTTGTGAGGTTAATGAACTTGGATGGAACAACCTTGCAGGATGGAATTCACGACCTGATTGTCTATAAGGTGACACTCATTATATTATGGAGAAGAGGCAGAATAATCTGTTAGTCTGTTGTGAAGTCAGTAGTTGATCCTGTAAGGCAACATGTAACTTCTCTAAAAAAATAAATAAATAAAAAATAGTTAAAGGGACATGAAACCCAAAATGTTTGTTTTATGATTCAGATAGAGCATTCTGTGTTAAACTACTTTTCCAATTTGCTTAATTCTCATGGTATCCTTTTGTTGAAGGAGAAGCAATTCACTACTGGGAGCTAACTGAACACATCAAGTGAGCCAATGACAAGAGAGGCATATGTGTATAGTCACCAATCCACAGCTAGCTCTAATTCGTACATTGCCGCTCCTGAGGCTACCTAGGTATGCTTTACTTTAAAGGAAAGCTGTTTATAATGGGATCATCTATCTAAATCATAAAATAAAAATGTTGGGTTTAAAGGGACCTTAAACACTAAACAAATGCTAGATAGAATGATGCATTCAAAGAAAAGATTAGTCTGAGAATAACATGTAGATGTATTTTTTAAAGTTTCATTAGCTGTTTAACTAGTGACAAAATAATTGTAAAGTTTTAGTATCTATAAAGCAATGGGAGCTGCCATGTTGTAACTTAGGTTACCTTCTTTGCTGTGGCCAATTAGGGACAGTTATAAATAGGTCACTAGAGTGTGCAGCCAATGGCTGTGTGGAATATAAGTGTTCTGCACTTCCATTTCTAACAGGAACTGAAAAGCTCACAATTTCAGAATTAAATTACAGGAAAAAAGGACAAAATAAATAATGAAAGTATATTGCAGAGTTTATATATATATATATATATATATATATATATATTATTTATCATTTTATATTGTCATCTCAAAGTGTTTAGTGTCCCTTTATTGGTTTCCATAAGGTCAGTAAACCAGTAGACCATGCAGTTTAAAAAGATTTACGTTTTTTAAGGTTGCTTCATTATCTTGACATCCTTTCTTGAAGGAGCAGCAATGCACTACTGACCGCTAGCTAAATACGTTGAGTCAGCCAATGATTGTGTAGCCACCAATCATCAGATAGATCCCAACAGTGCATTACTGCTCCTCAGCCTATCTAGGTTTAATCTTAAACAAAGGGAACAAAGCAAATTTGATAATTAAGGTTTAAAATTGCATGCTCTATCTGATAATGAAAGTTTAATTATGAATTTACTATCTGTTTCATTTGTCTAAAGTATTCACACCATTATTTAGATATAAATATGAGAAGTGTAGGCTGCGGAGAGAAATAGGTGCTTTATTTAAAGGGTGACATTTTCTGACCTTCTGAGGGATTTCATTTGTGATACTTAGGGTGACAGTAAGAAGTCTGATGATGCCAAGGTATATCTCACCCTCCAGTGCACTAAGGAGGAAGATGATGGAAAGTCCCCAAGAAATCACTCTACCTGCTTGTCTTTCACCAAAGACAGCTTCCAAATCCGGACACTCATTTGTTCCACCAAACTCACCCAAAATGGTAAGTGAGTGGCAAGATGCATATCTGAAGGGGTATTAATGCTGTGTTCACACATGGACAGTGGCGTATTTCGGTTTTGTGCTGCCCTTGGTACTCAAAATTCACCCCCCCCCAAGGTCTCAGGCCTTTTTTTAGCCATATTTTCTTTATTTTTGGTCAGGGTGTGAAATTACATATATACAGACACACATATAAAAGTGTTCCATTAAAGGGACATTAAACCCAAACATTTTCTTTCATGATTCAGGTAGAGAATACCATTTTAAACAACATTCCAATTTACTTCTATTATCTAATTTGCTTTATTCTTTAGATATCTTTTGTTAAAGAAATAGCAATTCACATGGGTGAGCCAATCACATGAGGCATCTATGTGCAGCCACCAATCAGAAGCTACTGAGCCTATCTAGATATGCTTTTCAGGAAAGAATATCAAGAGAATAAAGCAAATTAGATAATAGAAGTAAATTAGAAAGTTGTTTAAAATGGTATTCTCTATCTGAATCATGAAAGGAAAAAATGTGGGTTTAATGTCCCTTTAAGGTCACCATATACAATATACAGGAAACTGTCATTAATACCATGCAATTTTTGAGAAGGGTTGCTGCTCAAAAATATATTTTTTTTAAAACCAGGTTAGGGGTTTGATGAAAAAGATAACACAACTTGCCATATGGAGTTTGTAAACTCTGGAATCATAGAAATAGTAAAGCACATAAACCCACAAGGTCTGACAAATAAAAAGATTCACTTTAAATGTATATATCCTACAAGCTGTATGACTGGCTCCTCCATATTCATTCTGACTTCTAGATGTCTATACAAAGGTTGAAAAACTATTTTAATAACTCTACACTTTAATCCCAAAATGAGGTATATCAAACATAAATAAGCACTGTGGAAATAAACGGGCTAGACTACATGGTCCTCTTTCTGGTGATTTCTTTTGTAAATTGGTGGTACATAAAATATTTTAAAAGGGCATAAACTAGGGATGACATCACCTGCTTGACCAAAACACTCCTAACCACCCAATAGTGCATAAGATCTGTAACTTAGTTCTTTGTAAATATCTCCAAGAAGTCAGGTCCTAAAGTCCAGCCTGAAGCCAGCTCTTCAGCCCAAACTTATTTGTATCTACTCACTCGCCTTGGGCTTCCTGCAAGTTCCTTATTCTGACTTCCTATTATTTCTATCTGACATCACAATCACAAGTGGCTATGGTGCACCTCAACATCATGGTGAGGTGTGATATTAGCCATAAGATGCTCCCATCCATAGTGTGCAGAGACAGATAGGAGTAGAAAGGGGGCAAATATGCAGATGCCACGAGAGGCGGAGAAAATGTGGTGCGGTCTGTAGTACAGCACCAATGTGCATTGGTGGCATCGTGGGAAATGTAGTTCTCAACAAAGTGACCTAAAAAGCATCCAGCCGCACCGGGTAAATTTTAGGTGTGGCTGGATGTGGGAAAGTGGGGAGCGCCTGTGGGTGTCTTGAGGGCTTCTACACTAGAAGATGTAAGAGTGCCACCCCCCCAAATCTGTTGCCTTAGGAACAGGCTTTGTTGGCCTAGGCCAAGCCCCTGCACATGGACATTGTTTCAAAGGATGGACCTTAAGTATGAATGCCGGGGTGTAATGTAGTGCTGGCTTCAGAGAGTATTTGAAAAAAGAATAATTCTTTCTTGATACCTTTGTATTCTTATCTGTTGGAGGGGTTGTTCAATCTTTGGTGTTCAGCATGTGTACTGCTGGTGATACCTGTACCACTTCTACTGACATAAAGTAGGTAAACCCAGGTAAACTTTAAAGAAAAAACATTGCTGAGAGACTAAAATGCTGGACTCTTTATTGATAACATGTTACATTGTGTTCTAATTACCCATAATCCTCCAAAAAGAAAAAACGAACAGGAACTGCTAACAAAACCCATAAAGCATCTTAAACAAAAATTGAATGGGAACTTCTTTAAAAAACAAATAATATTTATTAAAAAAAGACATTTGACAGATTCAGCCTAAAACATGTCAGATAACTATGTCTGTGTGGTCTGTTTCAGCTACATTTCAGCCTTATAACTACCTGTAAAACAAATATCACTACAGTCTGACCCCCACAGTACTACTCACCCATTGTACATGAGATACAGGATTTAATGATTAACTTGGTTTGGTCCCATAGCCCAATAGCTGATTGGGAGAAAGAAAAATGCTAGGAAAGGTATATGGGGATCAATGATATATCAAAGTATTGTTTGAAACAAGGTAAACCTCCTGAATCTGTAGCCTGTAGTCTCAGGAATTAAAAATGTATGGTAAACGTATAATAATATTTGGTCAATGTTGGTCAATTTGGACAGTAAACCCTTTATTTAATCTTCCTAAAATGTTTAATCAAGAAAAATGAAACCTTTCAATACAAATTTAATATTTTTAATGCCTTCTTTTGCTGTAAAATATCTCTCAAAAGTGTGTGTGTGTTCCAGTCTTTCCAAAGCAGTGAAATTTACCTGAGCTTTCAACATTCTACACAGGGATTAGTTAGGTTAGAGAACAAACTCATTTATGAGTGCCGCTATTATGAAACCAAAGTTTCACTGGAGTTGCTGCACATGTGCAAACACATAAGCAATGGAATTAAGTGAAAGCTAGATTTCAACATGGCAGAAATCATGGCACTAGATGGAGATGGGGAATTAACAAATCACATTTTGTCACTGTCATTTTAAAAAAATCACTTTTTATTGGAATTTGACATAAGTGAAGCATCCAAGGAATCTTCTATTGCTTAAAGGTACAGTGTAGTGGGGTATACCATGAGAAATAAAGATAAGATAAGGAGGATTTTGAGAAAACAGTGAGAAAAACGAATTAGGTCTGCTTTCCATGCATGCCCTTTGATTGGGTTGTGGTTTACATTTTAGGTGAAACTAATGTTCAAGTACACTGTTCCTTTAAATATTTTTAAGACTATGGCCAGCTCAATAATTAGACCAGGTGGGAGAGCCTATTTCAGTTAAAGGGACATAATACTCATATACTAAATCACTTGAAACTGATGCAGTATAACTGTAAAAAGCTGACAGGAAAATATCACCTCTATGTAAAAAAGGAAGATATTTTACCTCACAATTTCCTCAGCTCAGCAGAGTAAGTTCTGTTTAAAAAGTTATAATTCAGCTGCTGCCCAGCTGCAGGTAACAAAAATAAAAAAATGAAGAAATGAACGGCAACCAATCAGCATCAACAGTGCTGAGGTCATGAACTCTTTTACTGTGATCTCATGAGATTTCACTTAACTCTCATGAGATTTCATTGTAAACTTCCTTAAACTGAATAGGGAAATAACATGAGTGTGCACGTAAGCTCACTCCCTTAGCTGTCCCGGGACAGACATACTGATTTGTTGCTTAGAAATCCTTTACAATGGGAGGTGGCTACTGAGAAACTTTTGAGGTAAAATATCTTTCTTTTTTACATAGAGATGTTCAGGTGATATTTTCTAGTCAGCTTTTTACAGCTATGCTGCATCACTTTCAAGTGTTTAAACATTTGGGTATTATGGCCCTTTAATTGTTTTTAAGAGAAATTAGTCTCATATGGGGTCCATGCGTATCAGTGTACTCTCATGAGAAATTTCAATCTGCAGAACTGTAACCTTTAAGACTGCTGACTATGGTTGGGTTAAGGTTGTAGTGGACAGAGACTTAGGGAAGCATTATTTCATTCTTGGACCCAGGCAGCACAGTGTCTTGAAAACTTGGTAGCAGGTGGCTAGTAAGGAGACAACCAAGGGGAGAGGGAATGAAAACAGAAGTAAAACTTTCTAACATTACGTAAAACATTTGTAATTAAAGGGATAGGAAAGACAAATTTAAAGGGACAGTCAAGTCCAAAAAAAACTTTCATGATTCAGATAGGGCATGTAATTTTAAACAACTTTACAATTTACTTTCATCACCAATTTTGCTTTGTTCTCTTGGTATTCTTAGTTGAAAGCTAAACCTAGGAGGTTCATATGCTAATTTCTTAGACCTTGAAGGCCGCCTCTAATCTAAATGCATTTTGATAGTTTTTCACCACTAGAGGGCATTAGTTCATGTGTTTCATATAGATAACATTGAGCTCATGCACGTGAATTTACCATGGAGACAGCTCTGATTGTCTAAACTGCAAGTCTGTCAAAAGAACTGAAATAAGGGGGCAGTCTGCTGAGGCTTAGATACAAGGCAATTACAGAGGTAAAACTTGTATAATTATAACTGTGTTGGTTATGCAAAACTGGGAAATTGGTAATTAAGGGATTATCTACCTTTTTAAACAACAAAAATTCTGGTGTTGACTGTCCCTTTTAACTTGCAATAATAAGATAGAGCATGTCATTTTAAGACTTTTAAAATCACTTCTGTTCTGTTGGTATCCATTGTTGAAAAAGAATACGCACATATCCTACACTAGTGGAAGCTCGCTCGTGATTGGTGCCTACATGCTTTTGTCTCTTGTGATTGGCGAACTAGATGTGTTCAGCTAGCTGCCAGTAGTGCAATGCTGTCCCTTCAGCAATGGATAACAAGAGAATGAAATATATTTCATAATAAAAGTAATTTTGAATGTTGTTTAAAATTGTATGTTCTATCTGAATCATGAATTACATTTTGGGGGTTTCCTGTCCCTTTTAAATACCTTGAATTCATTGCTAATATTCTGCATGGAGAGGTAAAATTGTGTGTCTTGGACAAACATTACTGTTGTTTGTGCGGTTGCTGGAAACGTTTAAGAGATGAAGAAATATTCCTGCATCTACTTAGCCAAAAGGAGTAGCTGCTGGAATGCTGTTTCTGGAAAGCAAAAGATAAAAACAACACTGCTTTTAATCAAGTGTAGGAGGGTGACAGCTTAAACTATGTGTTTGCATAATATCCTGCTTTACAGGTGGGGGCAAGAGAAGTGTATATACAGGTGAAACTCGAAAAATTAGAATATCGTGCAAAAGTTAATTTATTTCACTAATGCAACTTAAAAGGTGAAACTAATATATGAGATAGACTCATTACATGCAAAGCAAGATAGTTCAAGCCATGATTTGTCATATTTGTGATGATTATGGCTTACAGTTCATGAAAACCCCAAATCCACAATCTCAGAAAATTAGAATATTGTGAAAAGGTGCAATATTCTAGGCTCAAAGCAGGCGCAAAACTACAGGGGGTGCAGAGGTCGCAATTGCGACTCGGCCCCCAAGGGTGCGGGCCCTGCTTTAAAAAAAATAAAAAATAAATTTTTACAATAAAAAACGTTGACCTGCCACTGCCTGCACTGATATCATGTGCGTGTGACGTGATGCTTCACTAGTGTCTCTGACTACAGGGGTTAGTGTTTCTGTTTTACCCATTGGTGTTTATGTTTCTGTGTGTATGTGTGTATGTATGTATGTGACTGTGTGTGTATTTATGCATGTATGTATGTATGTGACTGTGTGTGTATTTATGCATGTATGTGACTGTGTGTGTATTTATGTGTGTGTGTGACTGTGTGTATTTATGCATGTGTGTGTGTGTGACTGTGTGTATTTATGCATGTATGTGTGTGTGTGTGACTGTGTGTGTATTTATGCATGTATGTGACTGTGTGTGTATTTATGCATGTATGTGTGTATGTTTGTGGAACCAACAAATTACAGACCTTGTTACTACAGCATGGGGGGGGGCAGGGGGTAAACAGTGTCAGTCTATACACTACCACTATATACAGTACGGGGGGCTGGACCATGTCACAGACTACTGTGGTCACTGTATAAAGTACTGGGGCGGGTAGGGTCAGGCCAGCCATCTCACCGGCAGATTACAGACAGTGTCACTGACTCATTATATACAGTACTGGCGGGTTAAACAGTGTCACTATATACAGTAATAGGGGTCAGACTGTGGGCACAGGGTATCTCCTTTTGCATACATGTAATCTGATTCACATTTTTTTTCTGTGTTTTAATTTTATATATATAAAAAAGATATATATCAAATTCACTTTTTGGGGGGTGGGGGTGGGGGGGGGTGGGGGGCCCTTCTTAGATTCTTGCACCTGGGCCCTGTGGTTTCTAGTTACTTCTCTGGCTCAAAGTGTCCCACTCTAATCAGCTAATTAAGCCATAACACTTGCAAAGGGTTCCTGAGCCTTTAAATGGTCTTTCAGTCTGGTTCAGTAGGAATCCCAATCATGGGAAAGACTGCTGACCTGACAGTTGTGCAAAAACCATCCTTGACACCCTCCATAAGGAGGGAAAGCCTCAAAAGGTAATTGCAAAAGAAGTTGGATGTTCCCAAAGTGCTGTATCAAAGCACATTAATAGAAAGTTATGTGGAAGGGGAAAGTGTGGAAGAAAAAGGTGCACAAGCAGCAGGGATGACCGCAGCCTGGAGAGGATTGTCAGGAAAAGGCCATTCAAAAGTGTTGGGGACTTTCACAAGGAGTGGACTGAGGCTGGAGTCAGTGCATCAAGTGCATCACTCACAGACGGATCAGTCAGTGCATCACTCACAGACGGATCCTGGACATGGACTTCAAATGTCATATTCCTCTTGTCAAGCCACTCCTTAACAACAAACAACGTCAGAAGCGTCTTACCTGGGCTAAAGAAAAACAGACCTGGTCTGTTGCTCAGTGGTCCAAAGTCCTCTTTTCTAATGAGAGCAAATTTTGCATCTCATTTGGAAACCAAGGACCCACAGTACGGAGGAAGAATGGAGAGGCACACACTGCAAGATTAAATAAAGCACTGTATGCTCTCCGGTAAAGGAGTTACCTCCTATAGCCGTACTATTAAGGGAAATTGTCTTCTATGAGGAAGTAGCTAAGATTCCACTTTAAATTCTATCTGTATGTATGCGTAGCTGTAGTGGGCTCAAAGGTAAAGTGTGGATGACATGACCAATACTAGGTATATATCAGATTTGCCTGTAACGCAATAAATCCATAAATATCTGTCTTCCACACTACCCAAGATAAAAGCCCCAGCTCAACTTGTAACGACTACATAAATGCCCAAAGTTGGGCCAACAAGATACCAATTATAATCAAATTTCCCAAAATTATAACCCCATTAGTAAGTTATTTCCCCGTTTTCTTATTAGAAACAAATTAAGGAGAGCAGCAGTGCGAACCGCCTAACGCGCGTTTCGCATAAGCTTTATCAAAGTCGTTACAAGGTTTGTGAATTATTATCTCCAGTTCTTTCCCACCTATCCCTTTTAGGTTAAAAGGGAATTTTTACACACTGCAAGATGCTTGAAGTCCAGTGTAAAGTTTCCACAGTCTGTGTTGATTTGGGGAGCCCTGTCATCTGCTGGTGTTGGTCCACTGTGCTTCATTAAGTCCAGGGTCAACACAGCCGTCTACCAGGAGATTTTGGAGCACTTCATGCTTCCTTCCGCAGACAAGCTCTATGGGGACTGACTTCATTTTCCAGCAGGACTTGGCACCTGCCCACACTGCCAAAAGCACCAAAACCTGGTTCAATGACCGTGGGATTACTGTGCTTGATTGGCCAGCAAACTCGCCTGACCTGATCCCCATAGAGAATCTATGGGGCATTGCCAAGAGAAAGGTGAGAGACATGAGACCGAACAATGCAGAAGAGCTGAAGGCCGCTATTGAAGCATCCTGGTCTTCCCTAACACCTCAGCAGTGCCACAGGCTGATAGCTTCCATGCCACGCCGCATTGAGGCAGTAATTGCTGCAAAAGGGGCCCAAACCAAGTACTGAGTACATACAGTATGCATGCTTATACTTTTCAGAGGTCCGATATTGTTCTATGTACAATCCTTGTTTTATTGATTGCATGCAATATTCTAATTTTCTGAGATTGTGGATTTGGGGTTTTCATGAGCTGTAAGCCATAATCATCACAATTATGACAAATCACGGCTTGAACTATCTTGCTTTGCATGTAATGAGTCTATCTCATATATTAGTTTCACCTTTTAGGGTGCATTAGTGAAATAAATTAACTTTTGCACGGTATTCTAATTTTTCGAGTTTCACCTGTGTGTGTGTATGTATGTATGTATGTATGTATATATATATATATATATATATATATATATATATATATATATATATATATATATATATATATATATATATATATGTATGTGTGTGTGTGTGTGTATATATATATATATCTGTAATATCGTAGGTGTGTATATATCTGTATCTTCCTGTATATATGTAATATCATAGGTGTGTATATATCTGTATCTTCCTGTATATCTGTGATATAGTAGTTGTGTATATATCTATCTTCCTGTATATCTGTAATATCGTAGGTGTGTATATATCTGTATCTTCCTGTATATCTGTAATATCGTAGGTGTATATATATCTATCTTCCTGTATATCTGTAATATTGTAGGTGTGTATATATCTGTGTCTTCCAGTATATCTGTAATATCGTAGGTGTGTATACTGTATATCTATCTTCCTGTATATCTGTAATATCGTAGGTGTGTATATATCTGTATCTTCCTGTATATCTGTAATATAGTAGGTGTGTATATATCTGTATCTTCCTGTATATCTGTGATATAGTAGGTGTGTATATATCTGTATCTTCCTGTATATCTGTGATATAGTAGGTGTGTATATATCTGTATCTTTCTGTATATCTGTAATATTGTAGGTGTGTATATCTGTATCTTCCTGTATATCTGTAATATCGTAGGTGTGTATATATACACGTCTAATATATTTTATGTGACTTATTTTGTGTATTTCAGTTACAGTATATGGGCATATAAAGTTTTCAAACATCCTGATAAAAGTTCTTGCACATCGTTTCTGTCAGCATTATACATAAAGGAGATATGTGCGCTGCAGAAAATACTCTGAAAAATGGATAAAAACTGACACAGAATAGAACTTTGAAATTAAATTGCCCTCGGTCATCTTTGACACTAAGGGACAAAAATAAACTTTCATGATTCAGATAGAGCTTACAGTTTTAAGAAACTTTTCAGTTTACTTCTAATATCAAATTTGAGTCTTTTTATATTCACATTTTATGAGGCACCAGCTTAGGGTTGCCACCTCGACCATGTTTTCCGGGACGCTTATGAGTTACACATGCTGCAGGGAGGAACATGAATAGTGCTGTCCAGGGTCACTATTCATGTGCTGTTTAGGTGCACAATGCATGTTCCCCTCTGCACACCCTGCATCATGTGTAACTCATAAGTGTCCAGGAAAACATGGCCGAGGTGGAAACCCTACACCAGCTACTGAAGAGCATGTGTATTAGTTCAGTGTGTATATTAGTCTGCAATTGGCTGATGGCTGTCATATGATAAAGGGGGACAGCAAATTGAAGTGAATTTTGAAATGTATCCAAAAAAAAATAATCTGCAGGCAGGCTAAATTTAGTATCTTACTGAATGTATAAAACAGGACGTGAGACCAACTCTAAAGTGAAAACAACTTTATTTTATTGTCAAGTCAGGCATACATGCTCTTCGCGGGTACTCCCTCTGAACTGACGCATTTTGCGCATGCGCTTCCTCAGAGAACATTCCTAATTTAACATTGCACATGAGGCATCTTGTGCAGTGCTGTCTCCTGCTTTGGCGCAACCAATTGCGCTAAAACAGATAATGTCAATCACCCCGAAAGAGCGAGTGTCGGAAGGATTGATCTCACCATTTCTGAGGTGAGAAAGAAAAAAGAAACGGTTTCTGATTCGTAAATATGTGGCAGCAGGCTCAATTAAGCGAACCTGCTCCACACAGCCAAAAAAGCTTTAAATGCATCTTAATAAATCTAGACCATAGTAGTGCACAAATAACATTCTCTAATTCATAAGAGTATGACATTTTAGCATGGCCTGCAAGTCTGTGTTTAAACTCCCTCAAATGGATTAAACACAAAGCTGAAATACCACTCAGGAATCGCAGAGTACTGCTGATCCTGAGCAGACAAGGCTGGTGATTACTGAGGTTGTTCAACTACAGCTGCATATAGGCTCACTGGCTGCATCTGCTTGCAACCTGCAGTTCTTTGTGGCTCCTAAGCAGTGTTTTAACTATGTGTTTAACCACATGTGTGTGTTAAACATAGATATGCAGTGTTTACAGTGCGAACTTCGCCTGTCCCTTTAATGAAATTTAAACAGATTAGTTATTAACATTAGTCACACGCCACACCCCTGCTTCTTAAGAGTATAATGTAAAACTGCATTTTCCAGAACATAGCTACAAGCTTGAACTTTGTCCTGTGTTTAATTTCATAAGCAAAACATTGATATTGAATTAATGCCTAACACATACAGAAGGAAGAGAGAGATTGTTAGATATATCATGTTGGATCTCAGCAGTGGCGTATTTAGGTTTTGTGCTGCCCTAGGCACTCAAAATTTTGCTGCCCCTCCAAAGATTTTAGGCTTTTTTTCCCCTTTATATTTTTATGGGTCAGTGTGTAAAATGTTTTATTTTTATTTATTTTTTTCATAACAATTCAAAAGAAAATAGGCTAGCACTTGCATACAGGTGGGTTGCATTGCATGCATCTCATAGTATTTTCTCCCTGAGAGAAGGGAGAGGAAAAAAAGGGGGGGGGGGGAGAAAAGGGAGGGAAAGGAAAGAAGGAAGGAGAGAGAGAAAAGTGGGGAGAGGAGAAAAGGGGGGAGGGAAAGAAAGGAATGGAAGGAGTTGAGAGAAAGAAGGGAGGGAGGGAAAGAAAGAAAGAAGGGAGGGAGGGAGTGAGTTGAGGAAGGGAGGGAGAAAGGGTAAGAAGAATACATTTTGAAACAATCACTGCCCTTCACATGCAACAACATACAGTAATTACCATAATTCAAGTAATGACATTTTTTAAGTGTCCGTTTCCTATTTACTCCATGGGTTCATGAATGCAGAGAAAGCTATTAGTAGCTAACAAACATTAGCACTGAAAGTTTATGATTAGACATCACATGAATGCAGAGAAAGCTAGCTATTAGTAGCTAACATACATTAGCACTAAGAGTTTATGATTAGACATCACATGAATGCAGAGAAAGCTATTAGTAGCTAACATACATTAGCACTGAGAGTTTATGATTAGACATCCCATGAATGCAGAGAAAGCTAGCTATTAGTAGCTAACATACATTAGCAATGAGAGTTTATGATTAGACATCACATGAATGCAGAGAAAGCTAGCTATTAGTAGCTAACATACATTAGCAATGAGAGTTTATGATTAGACATCACATGAATGCAGAGAAAGCTAGCTATTAGTTGCTAACATACATTAGCACTGAGAGTTTATGATTAGACATCACATGAATGCAGAGAAAGCTAGCTGTTAGTAGCTAACATACATTAGCACTGAGAGTTTATGATTAGACATCACATGAATTCAGAGAAAGCTAGCTATTAGTAACTAACATACATTAGCACTAAGAGTTTATGATTAGACATCACATGAATGCAGAGAAAGCTATTAGTAGCTAACATACATTAGCACTGAGAGTTTATGATTAGACATCACATGAATGCAGAGAAAGCTAGCTATTAGTAACTAACATACATTAGCAATGAGAGTTTATGATTAGACATCACATGAATGCAGAGAAAGCTAGCTATTAATAGCTAACATACATTAGCACTGAGAGTTTATGATTAGACATCACATGAATACAGAGAAAGCTATTAGTAGCTAACATACATTAGCGCTAAGAGTTTATGATTAGACATCACATGAATGCAGAGAAAGATAGCTATTAGTAGCTAACATACATTAGCACTGGGTTTATGATTAGACATCACATGAATGCAGAGACAGCTAGCTATTAGTTGCTAACATACATTAGCACTGAGAGTTTATGATTAGACATCACATGAATGCAGAGAAAGCTATTAGTAGCTAACATACATTAGCACTGAGAGTTTATGATTAGACATCACATGAATGCAGAGAAAGCTAGCTATTAGTAGCTAACATACATTAGCGCTGAGAGTTTATGGTTAGACATCACATGAATGCAGAGAAAGGTAGCTATTAGTAGCTAACATACATTAGCACTGAGAGTTTATGATTAGACATCACATGAATGCAGAGAAAGCTAGCTATTAGTAGCTAACATACATTAGCGCTGAGAGTTTATGGTTAGACATCACATGAATGCAGAGAAAGGTAGCTATTAGTAGCTAACATACATTAGCGCTGAGAGTTTATGATTAGACATCACAAGCTGATCTAAGCAGTGCACAGAGGCATCCAGTCTGTTAGTTACTAAGACCTGCAATAAGCACTGCGCTCACTGACCCACCACAGCTGACAAGGGGAGGCAGCATATCGGCACAAGGTCTTCTCCTCCAGCCTCACTTTGTAAGCATATCCCCGGGCAAGTTTCTCACCAACAATGCTTCCACTGCAAAAATGCTGGCGGCTCTAATTGAAGCAATGGTTTAAAGGAGCACTGCCTGTGAAGAGCGACCTTAAAAGCCTGCACTTTATTGCTCACTGTACTGTGTGCTTGCTTTTAGAGAGAGGATAGGGCAGATGTGCTGGCCCTCCCAAATCTGCTGCCATAGGCACTGGCCTAGGCCATAATACGCCCTTGGATCTCAGAATAGATTGAAATGCTGACATAAAAAGAGATGTTAATTTGTTTTCTATAATTTTATATATGCATAAAATATATCGGCATTTCAACATTAAAGATCTGTATAAAAATAAATGTTTTATAAGCACCATCCCCCCCCCCCCCAAAATTTGTATTTTTTTGCAGTCCAATGACAAACTGCTTGAAAAGTCTGTTGAGAATATTTTATTTATCTAATTTACTTAAAGGGACACTGGACCCAAATTTTTTATTTCCTGATTCAGCTAGAGCATGCAATTTAAAGCAACTTTCTAATTTACTCCTATTATCAGTTTTTCTTCGTTCTCTTGCTATCTTTATTTGAAAAAGAAGACATCTAAGCTAAGGAGCCAGCAAATTGTTGGTTCAGTCCATGGACAGCACTTGTTTATTGGTGCTGTCCAATCAGGAAGGACAACCCAGGTTGTTCACCAAAAATGGGCCGGCATCTAAACTTACATTTTTGCTTTTCAAATAAACATACCAAGAGAATAAAGAACATTTGATAATAGGAGTAAATTAGAAAGTAGCTTAAAATTCCATGCTCTATCTGAATCGCGAAAGAAAAAATTTGAGTTCAGTGTCCCTTTAAGGTCATTAGGGACAGATATAAATGTGCTTTATGTTATCTAATTTGCTCTAGGCAATTAGGGCTTTATGCAGAAAGACATGCTGCATATTTTCAAGTGTGTTCACATGCATTGTATTTTCATGCATATTCAAAAAGAAATGTGGGGAAAAAAGGGGCCCGATATTCATGTGAATGACAGCGTGGTTTCAAGAAGCACTTTAAAAAAAACAACTGTGTTTTAAAACGGAGAAATTGGGGTGTTTTTTATTTTTGGAGTTTCCTTTACTTTCTTTTTATTTTTCTTAAAGTGATTATAAAGTTACTTGATATGCTTAACAGGATGTGTAAGGAGAAAGCAAAATAGGAAAACTTTCATTCATCAATATTTTCTAAATCGCATATTTTTGAAAAACAAACTGCTTTCTTTTTTTATATACCCTCCGCCGTTCCTCCACCCACAAAGCACCGGCTTTTATTGGTTATAATGACAATTCAGTGTTTATCCAATCCTAGCGTGCCCCCTTTGGCGTCCATCAAGTCAGTAACAACGCCCACAGTTTATTTTGCGCATGCGTTTTTTACCCCACCAAACAATTCTCAACCGCGGGCGTTGTTACTGACTCGATGAACGCCAAAATGCGCATGCTAGGATTGTATTAACACTGATTCGTCATTACAACCAATAAAAGCCGATGCTTTGTGGGCAGAGGCTATAAAAAAAATAAAAGTAGTTTGTTTTTCAAAAATATGCGATTTAGAAGATATTGATGAATGAAAGTTACAGTATTTTACTTTCTCCTTACACATCCTGTTAAGCATATCAGGTAACTTTACAATCACTTTAAAGTGGCATTAAACACTTAATAAATGCTAGGTAAAATGATTCATTTAAAGAAAAGTTTAGTCTGAGAATAACATGTAGATGTATTTTTTTAAGTTTCATTAGCTGTTTAAATATTGACAAAATAAGTGTAAAGTTTTAGTGTCTCTAAAACAATGGGAGCTGCCATGTTGTAACTTAGGTTACCTTCTCTGCTGTGGCCAATTAGGGATAGTTATAAATAGGTCACTAGAGTGTGCAACCAATGACTGTGTGGAATAAAACAGTGTTCTGCACTTCCATTTCTAACAGCAACTGAAAAGCTCACAATTTCAGAAAGGAATTACAGAAAAAGGGGACAAAATAAATAATTAAAATATATTGCAGAGGTTTTTCTCTCTATACTATTTATAATTTTATATTGTCATCTCAAAATGTTTAATGTCCCTTTAAGGGTGTTGTGCATGCCCAGAGACATACAAAAGATTACATTTTTAAAGGTACAGTAAATTCAAAATTAAATTTTCATGATTTGGATAGCGCATGCAATTTTGAAACAACTATCCAATTTACTTCTGTTATCAAATTTGTTCTGTTCTCTTGGTATCTTTTATTGAAGAGTTAAACTAGGTAGGCTCCTAAGAGTTTGAGTGTACATGTGTTTTTAGTACACCATAGCAGCAGTGTTCTGCAACATTGTATAGCAAAGCTACAAATAATGTTTTTGTTGCTCTGTAATTACCTTGTATCTAAGCCTCTGCAGACTGCCCCCTTATCTTAGTTCTTTTTACAAACTTGCATTTTAGCCAATCAGTGCTGACTTCATGGGAGGTTATAAAGTATATTAAAGGGACAGTATACACCAATATAAAGAATAAAGATGCAAAGATACTGATATAAAAATCCAGTATAAAACTGTTTAAAAACTTACTTAGAAGCTCTCAGTTTAGCTCTGTTGAAAAGGCAGCTGGAAAGCCCACTGCAAGTGGGAAATAAGACCCCCCCCCCTTCTTTTGCCTATGAAAAGACCCTTTACACAAACAGAAGCAAGTCGGAGTAGGTATACGTCGGTATTCTCATAAAACTTTGGGGCTTGGTTAGGAGTATGAAAATCAGTGCAATGTTATTTAAAAATAAGCAAAACTATACATTTAAAAAAAACAAAAAAACTTTATGGGCTATATAAATACATCATCTACAAAACATTTATGCAAAGAAAAATGAGTGTATAATGTCCCTTTAATTTAACCATGTTGGTTGCGAGTGCAAAGCAGGAGAATGGGTAGTAAATGGGTAGTAAAATCTATCTTTTTAAACAATAAAATAAATCAAGAAAACTGTCAGTTTACTGATAAGGCCCTCAAACAAATATGTCAATAAGTTGATTGAATATTAGTCCCTTCAAGCTTATACACAGCCAAAAAATAAAAAGTTACAGGTAAAAATTGCTATTGTTTTGGGCAGAACAGAAGGACTGTAAGAAAAATCAGGAAGCCTTAACTAGAGGGAAACTCAGTTTACTTTATAATGGTTTTTTAAATACAGCCAATTTGGTTATGCAAAACTGGGGAATGGGTATTAAAGGGATTATCTATCTTTTTAAACTATAACAATTAAGGAGAAGACTGTCCCTTTAAAGTGAAATGTAGGCGAGAAAAGACTCTGGTACATATTAAACACTTAAAGGGATAGTAAACTCAAAATTGTAACTTTTATGATTTAGATAGAGCATGCAATTTTAAACTATTTTATTTTTTTATTGAAAAGCATACCTTTGTATTACCAGGAGCAGCAATGCACTACTGAGAGCTAGCTGTTGATTGTTGGCTGCACATATATGCCTCTTGTCATTGGCTCACCTGATGTGATGATAATGATAAATGAAAGGAATTAAAATGACATACATGATAAAAAATACTTTTCCTGATATTTTAGAGCATTTTATTATTGCACTATTGCTTGCATGTAAATAGGTGGTTATATGCACTACTGGGAGGTAGCTGAACACAACTGATGAGCCAATGTAAGGATGCATATGTGTGTAGTTACGAATCACTAACAAGCTCCCTCTAGTGAATTTCTGCTGCTATGGATTCCTTTCAAGAAAGGATACTTAAAGGAACAGTCTAGTAAAAATTAACCTTTTACGATTCAGATAGGGCATGCAATTTTTAACAGCTTTCCAATTTACTTTTATAATCAAATTTGCTTTGTTCTTTTGGTATGCTTTGTTGAAAGTTAAACCTAAGTAGGCTCATATGCTAATTTCGAAGTCCTTGAAGGCCGCCTCTTATCTCAGTGCATTTTGATAGTTTTTTACAGCTAGACTATTTCATGTGTGCCATATATATAACATTGTGCTCACTCGTGTGGAGTTACCTTGGAGTCAGCACTAATTGGCTAAAATGCTAGTTTGTCAAAAGAACTGAAATAAAGGGGCAGTCTGCAGAGGCTTAAATACAAGGTAATCACAGAGGTAAAAAGTGCATTAATATAACTGTGTTGCTTATACAAAACTGAGTAATGGGTAATAAAGGAATTATCTATCTTTTTAAACAATACAAATTCAGTGGTAGACTGTCCCTTTAATGAAAGTAAATTGAAAAGTTTCTAATAGTGAAAAGTTTACTTTTGATTTTCATGTCCTTTGAAATTCACCATAATGGGCCAGGTTACGAGTGGTGTACTAACAGTTACAAGCAAGCAAAAAGGGGTGTATCGCTCATATTACAAGTTAAAGTAAATGCGATCTCTTGTGCGCAATTGAAGGTAACGCTCGTCAGGATAGCGCTTCCTTAGAGCTCTGGCTAACTGTTTTGCGATATAAAAATGTCACAAAACACATTAAAAATGCATTGCAAAGTACAGTTACACTCATAATAACACCATCTAATAAAAATTATTACAAAAAAAATATTGCACAAAAAGGTCTCAAGTGTTAGAAGAAAAAAAAAGGCAAGCAAAGGGCTTTAACCTAGAGATACATACATATACATGTCTAAATATGTATATATATATGTGTGTGTGTGTATATATATATATATATATATATATATATATAATATATATATATATATACACTGTATGTGTGTATATATATATATATATATATATGTATGTATGTGTATATATGTGTAAATGTGTATATATATATATATGTGTGTGTGTGTATATAATATATATATATATATATACTGTATGTGTATATATATATATATATATATATATATATATATATATATATATATATATATATATATATATGTGTAAATGTGTGTATATATATATATATGCATGGAGACCTTTGCAGTTAAAGGGACAGTCAACACCAGATTTTTTGTAGTTTTAAAAGATAGATAATTCCTTAATTACCCATTCCCCAGTTTTGCATAACCAACACAGTTATAATAATACACGTTTTACCTCTGTGATTACCTTGTATCTAAACTTCTGCAGACTGCCCCCTTATTTCAGTTCTTTTGACAGACTTGCATTTTAGCCAATCAGTGCTCACTCACTCACATGCATGAGCTCAATATTATCTATATGAAACACATGGACTAACGCCCTCTAGTGGTGAAAAATTGTCAAAATGTATTTAGAGGGCGGCCTTCAATGTCCAAGAAATTAGCATATGAACCTCCTAGGTTTAGCTTTTAACTAAGAATACCAAGCGAACAAAGCAAAATTAGTGATAAAAGTAAATTGGAAAATTGTTTAAAATAACATGCCCCATCTGAATCATGAAAGTTTTTTTTTTGGACTTGACTGTCCCTTTAAGTAGATGAAAACAAGTAAAATCATATTTATGCAATATTCATGTTTAACAAAGTGTTTAACTGTGTTTGCGCTGTAAATATTTGACATTCCAATGTTACATAGAAGAATATGCTTTATGAATTTTTAAATAGAAATTCCTATACATATCTGTATATATATATCTATATATGTATATATTTATATATACTGTAGGTATAGATATATATTGTACCAAAATACCATTGGATATATGTAGAAATATAAATAAAAAGAGAGAAGCGCTCAACCTGAGAACGAACAATAGCATAATAGCTTGTTCTATGGCTTGTTACCACCTAAGAAGCAGCCTCTTTTTGTCAACATGTGCCTTTCACAGAGAAGAACTTTCCTGAAGCATATCAGTCTGATCCTGACTTCACAGTACAGTCCAGCCCCGAAATACCAGGCAATCCCTCTCTGAATGAGAGAAACAGCAAAACCCCAGAAGTACGTTTCGCCTATTGTGGGCCTCGTCAGTGAGGTGCAGCCATATCCCTCTAGGCACACTGAGCAACGGGTCCACGTCTGGATTCCCGCATCACACTTAGGGAGACTTCCCCAAGTGTCATAATTTGTATAAATAAAAAGAGAGAAGCACTCAACCTGAGAACGAACAATAGCATAATAGCTTGTTTTATGGCTAGTTACCACCCAAGAAGCAGCCTCTTTTTGCTCAACATGTGCCTTTTTTACAGAGAAGAACTTTCCTGAAACATATCAGTCTGATCCTGACTTTACAGTACAATCCAGCCCCGAAATACCAGGCAAACCCTCTCTGAACGAGAGAAACAGCAAAACCCCAGATGTACGTTTCGGCCTATTGTGGGCCTCGTCAGTGAGGTGCAGCCATATTTCTCTAGGCACACTGAGCAACAGGTCCACGTCTGGATTCCCGCATCACACTTAGGGAGACTTTCCCAAGTGTCATAGTTTGCATAAATAAAAAGAGAGAAGCGCTCAACCTGAGAACGAATATGTAGAAATATGTATTTATGAATAAATAGAACATATTCATATTGTCATATTGGGTTAGTGCACTTAAGAGTAGGGGTTTTCCCCCCGTTTTTTCTACTCCATTGACTTCTATGGGGTAATAGGTTAACGCAATAGCGATATTAGAAGTTCTGCTTTTTGCACGCAACTTGTAATACGAGCGATATCCAACGCGCGCAAAAAGCTTACATCTAGCGCAATTACTTACATTCCGCTCCACTTGTAATCTGGCCCAAAATCTTTAAATATGGATACTAAAAATGTGTATAGTGTGTGTTCATCATTATTTTTTTTTATCTGATCTTTTTTCTGTCATTTGAAGTGGTATGGCAGAAATTAAGCTTTCATGATTCCGATATATTTAAGCTTACCTCCTTCCTCACAGAAATGAGCTAAATTTCAACTAACGACACAAAGGTAAAGAGGTGAATTTGTCAGTAGAAGTACTCTGTGCTTTTCGTCACTTGTAAACGCTGTCTAAGTTTTGTTTTTGACTTCCATATAAAAAATTATTTTTTTCTCCCTTCATTCAGAGAAACAAGGGCACGCTTCAGATTGCACTAACTCTAAAACATTCTACATAGGGATTGTTTGAAAAATTCAGGAGCTCCTTTATAGCTGTGCAAATGGGCCACAACAAATTAGATCAGATGCTTTTCAAAGGGTTGTGTGCTTGGAATGCAAAACAACGTAAACCGTGATCAGTTTTGCAATGTAGTGTTCAATTACTGAAATATACTAAGCATAGGTAAATAATTAGTTTTCTATCCCTTTAAAGGGACATCAAATCCAATTTTTTTCTTTTGTGATTCAGATAGAACTTACAATGTTAAAAATCTTTTCAATATACGTCTATTATCAAATTTTCTCAGTTTTCTTGTTATCCTTTGTTGAAAAGCAAGGATCTAAGTTCAGGACTGTGCACGTGTCTACAGCACTATATGGCAGCAGTTTTGCAACTATGTTATACATTAGCAAGAGCACTAGATGGCAGCACTATTTCCTGTCATGCAGTGCTTCAGGCATGTGCACGCTACCTACCTAGGTATCTCTTCAACAAAGCATAACATGAGAACAAAGCGAATTTGATAATAGAAGTGAATTAGAATTGAATTAGATAGTGTTCTCTATCTAAATAATTAAAAAAAAAAATTGGGGTTTCATGTCCCTTTAAGCTTGTATGAAATTTATTTGTGTCCTGAGTATAAAAGACCACAGGGAGTAAACAACAAAAATTGTTGGTATATAATGTTGTTCTTTTCCCTTTCCCTAGTTGACTTGCTTGGTTTGTTAAATTGGCGTTCAAACTCCAGACCTGTCTCTGAGACACTGCGCAAACTCATGGAAGTTGATGGAGGGGAGATAATGAAAGTAAGTAATTGTCCCTCTTGTTTTGTTCCCCACCCCCTTGCTAAATGTTTTCTGCTTTGCCCCTTTACAGTTTTACCCATTTTCAGATTAGTTTGTTTCTGGTTACTATGTCAACGTTACACACTGGTTGCTGCTCACTTAAAAAGGAAACACTAAATACAATTTTTAGTATTTTATAAGCATAGTTATTCCCTATCTCACTCTCGTTCTAGGTGCTGCAATGTTGAAATCTATCTTTAACATGAACAACAACTCTACTTCAGATACCTGTAGTATAACCTAGGTTCCAAAATGGCAGCACTCTGGATTAGAAGGATGTGCATGAAATGTATCTAGTATACCAAATGTATACAGACGTTCCCTATTTGTCAGTTTTTTTAAAACATGACACACATTCTATCCATATAAATTCTTACTACCTCCATGGGATGGATCGTGATGTCATCAGTGGGTGGAGCTTGACATCCATTTCAAAGTGGCCAGAAACAATATCATTTTCAAATAACTTTTCTTTTAAAAGATACGATGAGTCCACGGATTTCATCCTTGTGGGATCTCGCCTCCTGGTCAGCAGGAGGAGGCAAAGAACACCACAGCAGAGCTGTATATATAGCTCATTCCTTCCCTCCCACTCCATTCATTCTCTTTGTCTGTGTTAGTGATAGGAAGAGGTAAAGTGAGGTGTTAGTTTAGATTCTTCAATCAAGAGTTTTTTATTTTTAAAATGGTACCAGTGAGTGCTATTTTACTATAGGGTGTAGCCGTATTCCTTGTCAGCCTCTAGAGTAGAGCTACAGGTGGCTTTAAAGCAATGGGAACTGATGGGACTTAACCCTCACTGCGCCTCCCATACTAGTGCTGCCCTTCTGGTGATGATGTTCTTAGCAGATATTAACTAAGGCCCTTCTGTGTCCACATAACTACAGGAGGGAGAAGACCTCTTGATCCTGTGAGACGTGTCATGCTGTCGCTAAGCATAGAGGTAAGTGCAGTCTTTATTTTTCTGGGCCACTTGCTATCTCAGAAATGGCTGTACTTTTATCTGTTGGGGAAAACATAGGCTTTCTGGGAAGGGCTTTCCTGGTTAACAGAGTGTGGGGTATGTCAACAAACACTATAGTTTATTATTTTCACATGTCTGGTAATGGACTGTTTCTGTGAGGGCTCCCTAAAGTCACTGCATAATGTGTACTGGGGACAGACGCTTGGGATCTGTTACCGGAAACTCCGGTTCATGGCTGTGTGTTTTTTTGTGGCACTTTGCCAGACTTTCGAGTGGCGACAAACACATGTCTGTTACGGCAAGCGTACAAGTATTTGCTTGTACTGTTATGCACTGCTATGCAGGGTTACGGTGCTCCTTCTCGGATGGCTTAGGAGACGCCCACGAAGGGCGGGTCCTCTTTTTGCGCGCTGTGGCTCGGAAAATAACCGCGCAGCGTACATTCACTTCCGGAAAGCTCCGACTGTCTGTAGGAGCTATTGCTAGTGACGCCACGACCGCATGGTTGCAAGCTAAGCAGGCGGTCTTGGGCGTTGTAGGATCGATCTGGACTTGTGCCTGAGAATGGTTGGTGGACTGTGGGTAGTTCCCAAAAAAGAGGGAACGTTCCGACCTATTTTAGACCTCAAAAGTCTAAACAAGTTTCTCAGAGTTCCATCCTTCAATGGAAACTATTCGGACCATTCTTCCATTGATCCAGGAGGGTCAATTTATGACTACCGTGGATCTAAAGGATGCATATCTTCATGTTCCACAGAGATCATCACAAGTTCCTGAGGTTTGCCTTTCTGGACAAACATTTTCAGTTCGTGGCTCTTCCTTTCGGTCTGGCCACGGCACCCAGAATTTTCACAAAGGTTCTGGGGTCTCTGCTGGCGGTTCTAAGACCACGGGGCATTGCAGTGGCGCCTTATCTGGACGATATTCTGATCCAGGCGTCGTCTTATCAGCTAGCAAAGTCTCATACCGACATTGTTCTGTCCTTTCTGAGGACTCACGGGTGGAAAGTGAATCTGGGAAAGAGTTCACTAGTTCCTCAGGCAAGGGTTTCTTTCTTGGGAACTCTAATTGACTCTATCCATGAAAATCTTTTTGACGGAGGTCAGAAAGTTAAAGATTCTGAATACATGCCGAACCCTTCAGACCAATCCTCGGCCGTCAGTGTCTCAGTGCATGGAGGCAATTGGATTGATGGTAGCGGCAATGGACATCATTCTGTTTGCTCGTTTTCATCTCAGACCTCTGCAACTAAGCATGCTCAGTGGAATGGAGATTATACAAATTTGTCTCCTCAAATAAATCTAGATCAGGAGACAAGGGACTCTCTTCTATGGTGGTTGTTGCTGGATCATCTATCCCAGGGGACATGCTTCCACGGACCCTCATGGGTGATAGTGACAACGGACGCCAGCCTGATAGGATGGGGAGCAGTCTGGAACTCCCGGAGGGCTCAGGGTGTATGGACTTGAGCGGAGTCCCTACTTCCCATCAATATCCTAGAGTTGAGAGCAATATTCAATACGCTTCAGGCTTGGCCTCAGTTGGTTTTGGCCAAATTCATCAGATTTAAGTCGGACAACATTACAACTGTAGCTTACATCAATCATCAGGGAGGAACAAGGAGTTCCTTAGCGATGACAGAAGTAGCCAAGATAATACGGTGGGCAGAGTCTCACTCTTGTTATCTGTCGGCGATCCACATTCCACGTGTGGAAAACTGGGAAGCGGATTTTTTGAGCAGACAGATATTTCATCCGGGAGAATGGGAACTCCATCCGGAGGTTTTTGCCAACCTGATTCTCAGATGGGGCAGGCCGGAGTTGGATCTTATGGCCTCTCGTCAGAATGCCAAGCTTCCGAGATATGGGTCCAGGTCCAGGGATCCCCAGGCCGAGCTGATAGATGCCTTGGTCTTTCAGCCTAGCTTATGTGTTTCCTCCATTTGCTCTCCTTCCCCGGGTGATTGCTCGAGTCAAAAAGGAGAGGGTATCGGTGATCCTCATCGCTCCTGCGTGGCCTCGCAGGACTTGGTATGCCGATCTGGTGGACATGTCATCTCTGCCACTATGGAATCTTCCATTGAGGAAAGACCTCATTCAGGGACCCTTCCATCATCCGAATCTAGTTTCTCTGCAGCTAACTGCTTGGAGATTGAACGCTTAATTTTATCTAAGCAAGGGTTTTCTGATTCGGTCATAGATACCTTGATTCAGGCACGTAAGCCTGTTACTAGGAACATTTACCATAAGATTTGGCGTAAATATCTTTATTGGTGTGAATCCAAGGGCTACTCTTGGAGTAGGGTTAGGATTCCCAGGATTTTGTCTTTTCTCCAAGAAGGTTTGGAGAAAGGGTTGTCAGCAAGTTCCTTGAAAGGACAGATTTCTGCTTTGTCTATATTGTTACACAAGCGTCTGGCTGATGTTCCAGATGTTCAATCTTTTTGTCAGGCTCTGACTAGAATGAGGCCTGTCTTCAGACCAATTGCTCCTCCTTGGAGTTTGAATTTAGTACTTAAAGTTCTTCAGGGGGTTCCCTTTGAACTTATGCATTCCATTGATATTAAGTTATTATCTTGGAAAGTTTTATTTTTGGTTGCTATTTCTTCTGCTCGAAGAGTATCTGAGCTCTCGGCATTACAATGTGATTCTCCTTATCTTATTTTCCATTCGGATAAGGTGGTGTTACGAACCAAACCCGGTTTTCTTCCTAAGGTTGTTTCAAATAAAAATATTAATCAGGAAATTGTTGTTCCTTCCTTGTGTCCTAATCCTTCTTCTAAGAAGGAGCGGCTGTTACATAATTTGGACGTGGTCCGTGCTTTGAAGTTTTACTTACAGGCAACTAAGGATTTTCGTCAATCGTCTTCCCTGTTTGTTGTGTTTTCTGGGAAACGTAGGGGTCAGAAAGCTACGGCTACCTCTCTTTCTTTTTGGCTGAAGAGTATCATCCGTTTCTCCTACATTGGTGTGTCCGGTCCACGGCTTCATCCTTACTTGTGGGAATATTCTCTTCCCTAACAGGAAATGGCAAAGAGGCACACAGCAAAAGCTGTCCATATAGCCCCTCCTCTGGCTCCGCCCCCCAGTCATTCTCTTTGCCTGCTCTGAACAAGTAGCATCTCCACGGGGATGGTAAAGAGTATGTGGTGTTAGTTGTAGTTTTATTTCTTCTATCAAGAGTTTGTTATTTTAAAATAGTGCCGGTTTGTACTATTTACTCTACAACAGAAAGTGATGAAGATTTCTGTTAAAGAGGAGTATGATTTTAGCACCAGTAACTAGAATCCATTGCTGTTACCACGCAGGACTGTTGAAACCAGAGAACTTCAGTTGGGGGTAACAGTTTGCAGACTTATCTGCTTCAGGTATGACCAGTCTCTTTTCTAACAACACATGGTAATGCTAGAAGACTGTCAGTTTTTTCCCTCAGGGGACCGGTAAGCCATTTTCTTAGACTGAGTAACAGATTAAAGGCTTACATATTGGGCTCTATACTGGTTGACACTGCTTGGGGGCTAAATCGATTGACTTATATCATATTTTTATGGCATTTGGAGTGTTTTATGAACTTAAAAACACTTTTGGGAACGTTATAATTGTACCTGGCATTGGTTTAGACACCTAATCTAGTCAGGAAGGCCCCTTCACTCTGGTATGCAGAGGGAGGAGGCCTCATTTTCGCGCCTCAGTTGCGCAGTTAATTCCAAAGGCAGTGCATGCAGCTTCATGTGAGAGGGTCCTGTGGCTAAGAAACAGACTCCGGAAGGCTTATTTCTGTGGTGAATAACCCCTAAGGAAGGTAAAAGCCGCAGCAAAGTCTGTGGCAGGGACTGTAGTGTGTAAAACCGGTTAAATTGAACAATTAGCTCCGGTTTGCTTATTTAAGGGTATAGAGACTTCATATTTGGTGTGCAATATTGTCAAAGCATTAAGACACTGGGGTATAATTTTATAAAAATCGGATATTGCCTTCATAGTTTTTTGAACATTCAGAAATAAAGTGTGTTCCTTTTATTATTTAAAGAGACAGTAACGGTTTTGTTTAAAATAGTTTTTATTGCATTAATAGTCTGCCTAAATCTGCCTAACATGTCTGTGCCATCAGATAGCTTATGTTCTGTGTGTATGGAGGCCAAGGTGGTTCCCCCTTTAAATGTATGTGATAATTGTGCCATGGCGTCCAAACAAAGTAAGGACAGTACTGTCACATTTAATAAAATTGCCCAAGATGATTCTTCTAATGAAGGTAGTGGGGATAGTTCTTCATCCTCTCCTTCTGTGTCAACACCAGTTTTGCCCGCGCAGGCGATACCTAGTACATCTAGCGCGCCAATGCTTGTTACTATGCAGCAATTAACAGCAGTAATGGATAATTCTATAGCAAATCTTTTATCCAAACTGCCAGCATTTCAGAGAAAGCGTGATTGCTCAGTTTTAAATACAGAAAAGGATGAGCAAGTAGACGCTGACGATACCTTATCTATTTTACCCTCACATCAATCTGAATTGGCTGTGAGGGAGGGACTGTCTGAGGGAGAAATTTCTGACTCAGGTAAAATTTCTCAGCAGGCAGAACCTGATATCGTAGCATTTAAATTTAAGCTAGAACATCTCCGCGCCCTGCTTAAGGAGGTACTAGCTACTCTTGATGATTGTGATTCTTTGGTAATTCCAGAGAAGTTGTGCAAAATGGACAAATTCTTAGAGATCCCAGTGCACGCTGATGCCTTTCCAATACCCAAGAGGGTAGCGGACATAGTGAATAAGGAGTGGGAAAAGCCGGGTATACCTTTTGTTCCACCTCCTATATTTAAGAAAATGTTCCCCATTGTAGACCCCAGAAGGGACGCATGGCAGACGGTCCCTAAGGTAGAGGGGGCAGTTTTAACGTTAGCAAAGCGTACAACTATTCCTATAGAGGACAGTTGCGCTTTCAAAGATCCTATGGATAAAAAATTGGAAGGATTGCTAAAAAATATTTTTGTTCAGCAAGGTTTCCTTCTTCAACCAATTTCGTGCATTATTCCTGTCACCTCGGCGGCGTCTTTTTGGTTCGAGGAATTAGAAAGTTCGCTCCAGAAGGAGACTCCATATGATGAAGTCATGGACAGAATTCACGCACTAAAGTTGGCTAATTCCTTTATATTGGATGCCGCTTTTCAAATGGCGAAATTAGCGGCGAAAAACTCAGGTTTTGCTATAGTGGCGCGCAGGGCGCTTTGGCTAAAATCCTGGTCGGCGGATGTGTCGTCCAAGACTAAATTACTTAATATTCCTTTCAAAGGTAAGACCCTTTTCGGGCCAGAATTGAAGGAGATTATTTCAGACATCACTGGGGGAAAGGGCCATGCCCTCCCACAGGATAGGCCTTTCAAGGCTAAGAACAAGTCTAATTTTCGTTCCTTTCGCAATTTTGAGGAACGGACCGGCTTCTAACTCTGCAGCCTCTAGACAAGAGGGTAACACTGCCCAGCCCAAACCTGCATGGAAACCCCTGCAAGGCTGGAACAAGGGTAAACAGGCCAAGAAGCCTGCTGCTGCTACCAAGACAGCATGAAGGAGTAGCCCCCGATCCGGGACCGGATCTAGTAGGGGGCAGATTTTCTCTCTTTGCTCAGGCTTGGGCAAGAGATGTTCCGGACCCCTGGGCACTAGAAATAGTCTCTCAGGGGTATCTTCTAGAGTTCAAGGAACTTCCACCAAGGGGAAGGTTCCACATGTCTCGCTTATCTTCAGACCAGATAAAGAAACAGGCATTCTTACATTGCGTAGGAGACCTAATTAAAGATGGGAGTGATAAACCCAGTTCCAACAGCGGAACAAGGTCTAGGTTTTTACTCGAACCTTTTTGTAGTTCCCAAAAAAGAGGGAACTTTCAGGCCAATTCTGGATTTAAAGATCCTAAACAAATTCCTCAGAGTTCCATCTTTCAAAATGGAAACCATTCGGACGATTTTACCAACGATCCATGAGGGTCAATATTTGACTACCGTGGACTTAAAGGATGCGTATCTGCATATTCCTATCCACAAAACTCATCATCAGTTCCTGAGGTTCGCCTTTCTGGACAAACATTACCAGTTCGTGGCTCTTCCATTCGGTTTAGCCACCGCTCCCAGAATTTTCACAAAGGTGCTAGGGTCCCTTCTAGCGGTCCTAAGGCCGAGGGGCATTGCTGTAGCACCTTACCTAGACGACATCCTAATCCAAGCGTCGTCTCTTTCCAAAGCAAGGGCTCATACAGACATTGTTTTAGCCTTTCTCAGATCTCACGGGTGGACGGTGAACATAGAAAAAAGTTCCCTGTCCCCGTCCACAAGGGTTCCCTTTCTGGGAACAATCATAGATTCTGTGGAAATGAAGATTTTCCTGACAGAAGTCAGAAAGTTAAAACTTCTAAAGACTTGTCGAATTCTTCATTCTATTCCTCAGCCTTCCATAGCTCAGTGCATGGAAGTAATAGGACTAATGGTTGCAGCAATGGACGTGGTTCCTTTTGCTCGAATTCATTTAAGACCATTGCAGCTGTGCATGCTCAAACAGTGGAATGGGGATTATGCAGACTTGTCTCCCCAAATTCATGTAGACCAGGTAACCAGGGACTCACTCCTCTGGTGGTTGACTCAGGATCACCTGTCTCAGGGAATGAGTTTCCGCAGACCGGAGTGGGTCATTGTCACGACCGACGCCAGCCTCTTGGGCTGGGGCGCGGTCTGAGACTCTCTGAAAGCTCAGGGTCTATGGTCTCGGGAAGAGTCTCTTCTCCCGATAAACATTTTGGAACTGAGAGCGATATTCAATGCGCTCCTGGCTTGGCCTCATCTAGCGAAGGCCAGGTTCATAAGATTTCAGTCGGACAACATGATGACTGTAGCGTACATCAATCATCAGGGGGGAACAAAGAGTTCCTTGGCGATGAGAGAGGTATCCAAAATCATCAAATGGGCGGAGGATCACTCCTGCCATCTATCTGCAATTCACATCCCAGGAGTAGACAACTGGGAGGCGGATTTTCTGAGTCGTCAGACTTTCCATCCGGGGGAGTGGGAACTTCACCCGGAGGTCTTTGCCCAGTTAACCCAACTATGGGGCACTCCAGAGATGGATCTGATGGCGTCTCGTCAGAACTCCAAGGCTCCTCGTTACGGGTCCAGATCCAGGGATCCCCAGGCGGCACTAGTGGATGCATTAGTGGCGCCCTGGTCGTTCAATCTGGCTTATGTGTTTCCACTGTTCCCTCTCCTTCCCAGGCTTGTAGCCAGGATCAAACAGGAGAGGGCCTCGGTGATTCTAATAGCTCCTGCATGGCCACGCAGGACTTGGTATGCAGACCTGGTGAATATGTCATCGGTTCCACCATGGAAGCTACCTTTGAGGCAGGATCTTCTAGTACAAGGTCCATTCAGACATCCAAATCTAGTCTCTCTGCAACTGACTGCTTGGAAATTGAACGCTTGATTCTATCTAAGCGTGGGTTTTCAGATTCGGTTATAGATACTCTGGTTCAAGCCAGAAAACCGGTGACTAGGAAAATTTACCATAAAATATGGCTAAAGTATATCCGTTGGTGCGATTCCAAAGGATTTTCTTGGAGTAAAATCAAAATTCCTAGAATACTTTCCTTTCTCCAAGAGGGTTTGGATAAAGGTTTGTCAGCTAGCTCTTTAAAAGGACAGATATCTGCTCTGTCTGTTTTGTTGCACAAACGACTGGCAGCCGTGCCAGATGTACAGGCGTTTGTACAGGCTTTAGTCAGAATCAAGCCTGTCTACAGACCTATGACTCCTCCATGGAGTCTAAACTTAGTTCTTTCAGTTCTTCAAGGGGTTCAGTTTGAACCCTTACATTCCATAGATATTAAGGGCTCCATGTACTAAGCAGTCAGCGAGCTACCCGCAACAAATCTCGCGTCAAAATTCGCAAACTGATATGTACAAAGCCGTCAATTATGTTAAAACTCGCATCTTTAAAATTGCGAGCGTACTTATCCGCCAAACCTCGCTACCGCTCCATTTTTCACTGTAATTAGACACATTTGACCACCAACTCGCCAAAAACGAATGTACTAAAAAATCTATTTGTCCGCTCGCTACAATTTCCGCTCCCACCTCGTTATTTTTGCCTCGCCACCTTTTAGGTGGCGGGCAAGGTACAAAACAATAGGAAAGTCAATCTAGACGCCAGTCTAGACATATATAAAAGGCAGTAATATCAGCATTGTACTTACAGCATAACTGGCGTCTCTCATTTCCATGTACATAAATTGCGCCCAATTTGTCGACTGTAATTAAAGAGTAATCTATTTAAATTTGTATTGTATAGTTGTCAATCTTTTATAATTATTTTTATATTAATATTTATATATTATCAGATCCAGATGAAGCCATATCCAAATTGTAAATAAATATTACAAAAATAACGCTCTGTTATCACTCTTCAAAAATTTTTGAACAATAATAAAGTTGTTTAGATAAGTTGAACTTTTATAGGAGCAAAATTCTATTCCCGCGACTACTATGATGTTCGTTACACCTTGCATGTCACGTGTTAATAATTGGCCAGACAATTCAACTGAAAGTTAAGTACATCAGCTTAGTCGCGGCGAGCGAGGCGTCAAATTTATCAACAATCCGCAACTGCTCGCGGCGGGCTAGACTTGTCTATTTAACTAAGTTGCTATCTTGGAAAGTTCTGTTTTTGGTTGCTATTTCTTCTGCTAGAAGAGTTTCTGAATTGTCTGCTTTGCAGTGTACTTCACCCTATCTGGTGTTCCATACAGATAAGGTAGTTTTACGTACCAAGCCTGGTTTTCTTCCGAAAGTGGTTTCCAACAGGAATATTAAACAGGAAATAGTTGTTCCTTCTCTGTGTCCGAATCCAGTTTCGAAGAAGGAACGTTTGTTACACAACCTAGATGTGATCCGTGCTTTAAAATTCTATTTAGAAGCAACAAAGGATTTCAGACAAACATCATCCTTGTTTGTCGTTTATTCTGGTAAGAGGAGAGGGCAGAAAGCTACTGCTACCTCTCTTTCCTTTTGGCTGAAAAGCATAATCCGATTGCCTTATGAGACTGCCGGACGGCAGCCTCCTGAACGGATTAAAGCTCACTCTACTAGGGCTGTGGCTTCCACATGGGCCTTCAAGAACGAGGCTTCTGTTGATCAGATCTGTAAGGCAGCGACTTGGTCTTCACTGCACACTTTTACCAAATTTTACAAATTTGATACTTTTGCTTCTTCGGAGGCTGTTTTTGGGAGAAAGGTTTTGCAAGCCGTGGTGCCTTCCGTTTAGGTTACCTGACTTGTTCCCTCCCTTCATCCGTGTCCTAAAGCTTTGGTATTGGTTCCCACAAGTAAGGATGAAGCCGTGGACCGGACACACCAATGTAGGAGAAAACAGAATTTATATCTTACCTGATAAATTCCTTTCTCCTACGATGTGTCCGGTCCACGGCCCGCCCTGGCTTTTAGTCAGGTTTCAAATTTTTTATTCTATACACTACAGTCACCACGGCACCCTATGGTTTCTCCTTTTTCTCCTAACCGTCGGTCGAATGACTGGGGGGCGGAGCCAGAGGAGGGGCTATATGGACAGCTTTTGCTGTGTGCCTCTTTGCCATTTCCTGTTAGGGAAGAGAATATTCCCACAAGTAAGGATGAAGCCGTGGACCGGACACACCGTAGGAGAAAGGAATTTATCAGGTAAGATATAAATTCTGTTTTTGCATATGAGACTGCTGGACAGCAGCCTCCTGAACGAATTACGGCTCATTCCACTAGGGCTGTGGCTTCCTCATGGGCATTCAAAAATGATGCTTCTGTTGAACAGATTTGCAAAGCTGCAACTTGGTCGTCTCTTCACACCTTTTCCAAATTTTCCAAATTTGATACTTTTGCCTCGTCTGAGGCTGTTTTTGGGAGAAAAGTTCTTCAAGCAGTGGTGCCTTCCTTTTAGGTTCCCTGTCTTATCCCTCCCTTTTCATCTGTGTACTATAGCTTTGGTATTGTATCCCACAAGTAAGGATGAAATCCGTGGACTCATCGTATCTTTTAAAAGAAAAGGAAATTTATTCTTACCTGATAAATTTGTTTCTTTTAAGATACGATGAGTCCACGGCCCACCCTGTTTTTATGAGACAGGTCTTTATTTTTGTTAAACTTCAGTCACCTCTGCACCTTGGCTTTTCCTTTCTCTTCCTAACTTCGGTCGAATGACTGGAGTGGGAGGGAAGGGAGGAGCTATATATACAGCTCTGCTGTTGTGCTCTTTGCCTCCTCCTGCTGACCAGGAGGCGATATCCCACAAGTAAGGATGAAATCCGTGGACTCATTGTATCTTAAAAGAAACAAATTTATCAGGTAAGAATACATTTCCTTTTTTACTGTTCCTGCTGCATGATATAGAAAAGGGCGCAGGATGCTATTTGCAGCTTAATCTAAGGTAAGACTTTACAATGACCAAGGTGCAGACTGTTCCTTTTAAAGGGCCAGTGTACCCTAAAATCACGGATCAATACAACAGCATTTAGTACATTTTACTTTATTTCCTTCTCCTGAAATTTTCTGGATGGTGCTGGCAACTCCCCAAGGAAAGGGCTGAGCTGTGCTTGAGGCTTGCATGCCCACCCTCCAATCGTATCCCATATGCAAATCCCACCATGCACTCCAGCAACAAATACATAGTCATTAGAAAAGACAGCAAACATATAGGTCTAAATACAGTGCAACTTTTATGAACTCAAACAGAATGTATGAATTGTTAAATCAGACCAAGTCTTTCACTGTATATGTAACCCCAGTCAATCCTCCATTCCCTTTAAACGGCAGTCTAATACCTTTTCTCCTCCTGATTGTGAGTGTTTTTTTAACCATGGAAATAAAGATTTTTGTTTTATGAATTTACTCTGAATCAATGAGTGCTGCCATCTTTTTCTATAGTCTTCATCTAACATGCTGTAGGATCTCCACTTTGCTGACTTTCTTGTTCAGCGGTATGGTGGGTAACAGCCGGCGGTAGCAATAATTCATGTCATATCCATCTTGTAGTGAGCTACACCAAGGCTGTGCTCAGACACGAAATGCAGTGCCAGCTCCCCGTATACACTGGCCGGTACTGAGCTTTTCCGACTCTGTGGATGGACTGGGCTCACTGCTTTCATTGCACAAAACAAATGGCAGGCTCGAGTGTTTAGGTTCTGGACCAGTTATCTATGCCGCAGCCTTACATCCACAGATATAGAGCATGCAAATAGAAATCCAATCAGGAATAAAGAAAAAAATATCTTCTTTTATACAATTGGATAAAAAAGAACTGGTCTTTCAAATGCAGTTCCTTCACCGGTGTAGCTGTTTAGCATAAAAGTTATTATACAGTGCTTTCAATCAGTGTTTCTCAACCGCGGTCCTCAAGTACTGCCAACAGTCCAGGTTTTTACTATAGCTGAAATAGAGCACAGGTGAAATAATCAGCTTATCAGTAACCATGGTAATCAACCTGCTCTCACCTATCAGCTGATTATTTCACCTGTGCTCTAGTTCAGCTATAATGAAAACCTGGACTATTGGAGGTACTTGAGGACCGCGGTTGAGAAACAATGCTTTAGATAATATAGCAATGAATGTCTATGACAGGCAGGAAGATGTGCAGACAGAGAAGGGAGGGGGAAGCCAGGGTTGCCGATCGTCTAAGCAAGCAGCTTGGGTTGGAAGAGCAATGTGAAAAACGGCATCTTTATTATTAAAATATATATACACACACTTCCAATAAGTTTACCAGTTCACTTACATGCATAACATAATAGATTAAAAACTTTAGCCCAACAGAAAATGTGGGTGTATAATGTCCCTTTAAGTGATTGTGTCCTTATAAGTGTAAACATATAGAATTTTCTATAAATTATATTTTTAGGGAAATTCCAATCTAAATCAAATAAAACTTTTAACCTAAGACAATCTGCCCTTCTCTGATACTATAGTTATGTATTGGGGAAGTCCTGATAGAGACTTTACCTTTGAATAAGAATTACATATTTTCATTGTTGGCATCAATCAGAGAGCACAGGGACTCTTGAATTGATGGGAATAATGATTCATTAAAAAAAAAAAACAACAGATTATGGTCATTGGAATTTCAAGCAAATATGTTTTTGGTAAATATTTCAAGAATGTTTTCATATTCCCAACTAACATAACAGAGGAAATCCTATTGTCTCCACGGAAACTGTCATTCTTAAAAACTCTTATCTCAAGACAAAAATTTTTTTTTGCATGCCCTCTTTGTGATCTAAAGACTTAAAGGGACAGTCTACAATATAATTGTTATTGTTTTAAAAAAATAGACATTCCCTTTATTACCCATTCCCCAGTTTTGCATAACCAACACAGTTATATTAATATACTGTTTACCTCTGTGATTACCTTGTAGCCAGTTAGTGCTGTGTTGTGCTAAATCTTAAATCACTCCAAGGGGCATGAACACAATGTTATCTATATGGCCAACATGAACTAGCAGTATCCTGTAGTGAAAAGCTAATAAAAAAGCATGTGATAAGAGGCGGTCTTTAGTGATTAAGAAACAGGCAGAAATTTAGAGGTTTAAATGTTATAAAGTATATTAATATAAAAATGTTGGTTGTGCAAAGCTGGGGAATGGGTAGTAAAGGCGTTATCTATCTTTTCAAACAATAACAATTTTAGTGTAGACCTTCCCTTTAAAAAAAAAAGGTATAGGAATAATATTTATGAGAATCTAAGAGCCTTTCAAAAGGAGCAGTTGCCACTTTGTAGGTAATAAGAATTTCATGATTTGAACACTAAAGTCACTGGTTCACCAAGAGCTAAGAAAAACAAGTTTGGTAACATGCAGTTAATAATTTGCAAACTAATGATATGTCTACGTATTTAGTTTTTTTTTTTATGTAGCGAGTTTGAATTTATTTAAAGCTCATTATTTCTGTTCTATAGGTCCGTTAGAGACTTCATTGGGCAGCAGAATTGTAGATCTCAGCCCATCACTGAATCCTGTACTTCTGTTATGAATCATTATTTATATATTGCAGGTTCTTTAGATTGTGTATTTGTATTTAGCTATAATTTGACTTCCTTCCTTAATTCACTGTTGGTACGGTCCTCATGTAATGCGGCCAGGGAAAACAGGAAAATAGCACTTCTATTCTGACTTATCTTAATTTCCCTTTCCTGGTCATAATCTGTTGTATTATTTCCTCTATTGTTTCATATTTGATTATCTGACTAAAGAGCTGTAACACGAGTAATATTAAAGGGATAGGAAAAACAAAAATAAACTTGCCTGATTCAGATAGAACAAGTCATTTTAAGACACTTTTAAATTCACTTCTATTTTCAAATGTGCTTCGTTCTCTTAGTATCTCTTGTTCAAAAATGATTACGCACATATCCTACACTAGTGGGAGCTGCTGCTAATTGGTGCCTGCACACATTTGTCTCTTGTGATTGGCTAAATAGATATTTTCAGCTTCCTGTCAGTAGTGCAATGCTGTCCCTTCAGCAATGGATAACAAGAGAATGAAGAAAATTTGATAATAGAATTAAATTGGAAAGTTGTTTAAAACTGTATGTTCTATCTGAATCATAAAATAACATTTTGGGGTTTACTATCCTTTTAAGGCCTTCATATTTGATTATCTTACTAAAGAGCTGTAATAGGAATCATATTGAGGCCTTACAGCTAGTATGAATATATTTTCTGTTTTCTCTAATGATACGTTCTTGCATCTCCCCAGTTCTTGCAGGACACACTAGATGCTTTGTTTAATATCATGATGGAGGCGTCGGATAGGGACAGCTGTGAAGTGCTGGTGTTTGATGCTCTGGTAAGTTCCTAAGTGCGGGGAGTGGGCGTTTTATGTTCTATACCCTGTCAAATTTACTTCATAGATCCTTCATTATAATTTCATAATTTCCCTTTCCTACTCGTGTCCTTCATTGTTATATACCGGCTCAATGGTCTCTATTTTTTTATGGGACATGAAACCCAATTTTTTTTTCTAGATTATTTAGATGGAGCATACAATTTGTTTTAAAAAAGTTTCTAATTTACTTCTATTATCAAATTGGCTTTATTCTCATGTTATTATTTGTTGAAGAGATGCCTTGATAGGTAGCGTGCCGGAAGCATTACATGGCAGGAATTAGTGCTGCCATCTAGTGGTCTTGATAATGAATATCACTGTTGCAAAACTGCTGCCATATAGTGTTGCAGAAATGTGCACACTCCTGAGCTTTACATCCCTCCTTTTCAACAACGGATAACAAGAAAATTTGATAATAGAAGTAAATTGGTAAGTTGTTTTAAAATTGTATGTTCTGTCTGAATCAAGAGATATTTTTTGGGTTTTATGTCTCTTTCAAGGTTTCTTTTAACCCTTTGAGTGCTAAGCACTTTCCCACCTGGATGCTAAGATTTTTAAATTTTGTAAAAAAAATTTCTTTCAGACCCCCAAGACTTACACTGTTGGAAAGGTTAGGCGCTTACCTTTCCAATGGTGGGTTTTGGGGGTCTGTAGCTGCTTAGATGCCTGAAAAACAGACTTCTAAGCAGCATGCCCCCTGCTCCTATACTTAACATTGTTAAGTATAAACAAAGTTGCGCGGTGACGACAACACGTTATTGCGTGTGACATCACCACGCAAAACGGGAAGCCCCAGCAATGCCTGTCACTCTACAGGCACGATCGCCATGGTAGGAGTGGGTGGGAGCCCCCAGATCTCCCTCAAGGTGGGAAAGTGCTAGTGACGGCTCTGAGTCGTCATTAGCACCTGAGTGGGAAACTCTGTGACGGCTCAGAGCCGTCACTAGCACTCAAAGGGTTAAAGAACCATTAAATACAGTAGGATTGTTTGATCAACAGATGCATAGTAAAAAGACGATGTAATAACATTTAGGGACTGATGATCAAAAACTCACCTCAGCTGAAGAAAAATCACACACAATCTTTGCTGTTTGTTTAGCATAATATTTTAGTGTATGGGTTTCTCCTTCACACCCCAAACCCTTCATTGATAGATAAACTGGTCGCAAGATAAAAATTGCCTTTTTAAAAATTTTGAGGGACCTCACATCTGCTGACGGACGGTCTCCATTCTGGTGAGAATCAATGGACGCTTTAGTGTGAATTTCAAATGAGAAGATTTTTCTGGCAAATTTTCAAAGTTACTTACATTTGGCTGACCCTGTATCATGTGACAGTCATCAGCCAATCACAAACGCATATACGTATAAAATATTAACTCATGCATATCCTCAGCAGGTTCTGGTACCTCAGCATGTGGATATATAAGATTGTAGTTATTTTGATAATGGAAGGGAATTTGCTTGCTCTATTTGAATCATGAAAATTTAATTTTTACTTTAGTGTCCCTTTTATTACCAAATTCTGTAGCCCTGAAACAATTGGTTTAATTTCCTCCCTCTTCATATTTGTTTATTTTTGTTACATTTACCTCATTCACTGTTGGCCATTTACCATATAACTGCTCTCTTCTCTTTAATTATGTTTTTATACATAAAGTGACATAAAAAGTAATTTCTGTTACTTTTATAGCTACAGGTAGATCTGTATAATCTGAGACTGTAGCATTATCCTATACACAATCTCAATATGATCTCCAGATACAAATATGAACTCCAGAGTCAGATAGAGTACATCAAATGTAACAAATTTCCAATTTACTTCTGTTATCAAATTTTCTTTGTTCTCTTGGTTCTTTTGTTGAAACAACATTGCTAGGCAGGCTCAGGAGCAGAAGTGCATTACAGGGAGCTAGCTTGTGATTGGTGGCTACACGTATATGTCTCTTGTTATTGGTTCACCCGATATGTTCAGCTAGCACCCAGTAGTGCATTGCTATCCTTCAAGGGACAATCAACACCAAAATTGTTATTAATTAAAAACATAGACAACGCCTTTACTACCCATTCCCCAGCTTTGCACAACCAACATTGTTATATTAATACACTTTATAACATTCAAACCTCTAAATTTCTGCCTGTTTCTAAGCCATTACAGACAGCCTATTATCACATGCTTTTTTTATTAGCTTTTCACAACAGGAGACAGCTAGTTCATGTGGGCCATATAGAGAACAAGGTGTTCACGCCCGTGGGTTGTGGATGACACTGCACTTATTGGCTAAAATGCAAGTCAATAGATTATAAATAAAAAGTCATGTGATCAGGGGGCAGTTTGCAGAGGCTTAGATACTAGGTAATCATAGAGGCCCACAGTTTATTAATATAACTGTGTGTAGGTGTGTAAAGTGTGCGCAAGAGGCACCAAGCTGCTCCAACCCTAAAGTCCCTCAAAATAGGGAAAAAAGATAGGCAAAAGATTGAAAAAACAGGAGAAGCGCTAGTAAAAGCTAAAGGTGCTACAATGAAAATTGAGTAAAATAATTTGCTATGCAAATAAATTGAGATAGAATAAAATGACTGGCTTTATAAATAAAATTTAATTAAACAATCAAAGAGGTATAGATCCTGCAAAGATAAAATGAAAAAATGAAAAAAACACAGAGGTATTTAAAATCGGACGTCTCCGATATATAAAAACACAAATTAGAACTAAAACAAATGACTACTGTTGCCAATATAAACCTGATTCAATATTGTGTAGAGGAAGTCGACATATTAACTAAAGTCCTCAGATGAAACAAAGAGAGGATCAAAACCGGGTAGAAATAGACCCGTTATTACCTTCAGGCGTACCGTCCGTGTATTAGAATCACCTCCGTGAGGCGTATGTATATCCCGTGACGTCACTGATCAAGAGGCGTCGTCTCTGTAGGGAAATCCTATTGGTCAGGATAACTTGACAGATGGACAATAGCGGCCGCTATGTTGTAGATGTTGAACCCCGCTCTTAGTGCAGAATCGCACGCAGGCTCATAGTATCCAGATTACTCTTGTAGACCTTGTAGTAAAAGGATTTTGTTGTGCAACTTGAAACCGGCTTAGCTTAGGCACATAGCCCTTCACAATGCAGTCCTCTTGCTCTCCGTGGGTAGCTGAAATAACTTGTCACTTCAACAGAGTATTAAAGTCCTGATAGACAATAAATGAAGTGTAAGGTAGCTGTAACTTTCATCAACGCGTTTCTCCCTCTTACAGGGCTTTCTCAAGATGAATTAGCTCCAGTTACAGCCTCCTTTTAAACAGTCCAGACTCATACCTATTGGTCAGGTAAGATTATCTGACAGGTGTGCTCATTACAATTGATCTATTGGCAACAGTACTGGCAACTTAGAGAAAAGACAGTAGCCTTTAGTTAAAATAGATTAAGAAAATATCTACATATCCCTAAATTTTGCAAACATTTGCAAATTCGCAGCGATTGTAATCAAAAAAATAATAAAAATAAAAATATATATACACTCCAATTTGAAATGCTTTCAAATTTAATGTTACTAAAAAAGGGGGGGGGGAATTTTAAGAGAACGGCAATACATCTTCACTAAAATGTTGTCACTATTGTGACTAAGTGCTTTATTCTCTTTGCCTCTTTTACTCGTTCCCCTCCCTCTTGTTCCTCTAGGGGTCTTTTTCTGTTGACCCAAACATTTTCCAGATTTTCTTTTTGCAGATTTCTGGATGAGCCCTCCCTTAGAGGGCTTTGCCCTAAAAAATGAGTTTTATTTTCTCTAATTTTAGGGGTCTCAGGATGCTGATATGTCTGTCTATAATTACTCCTCACAGGTGTTTGCCATCTATCATTATTTTCCCAATATCTATTTGCATTATACCCTGTCTTCTTTCTATCATGATTATATTCCCAATCTCTATTTGTGTTATACATTGTTTGCCTTTTATCATGATAGTAGTTCTCGTCTCTAGAGTTATTTGTTTGATAATCCATACGTCTATATGTATTATGATAATAACCATTATTTTGTCTGTTGTATGTGTCTGACCTCCATGAGTGGTTTGTGTTCCTATCCCTATAGTCACGGTCTCTCTGGTTGGGGTAATTCCTTTTTTCTTTCTTTTTATAACTAACTGTTGTCCAATTGTTATGAGATGTAGTTAAATCCATCTCTTCATTTTTATTTGGTTCTGTCTGCGGTTTAATTGTGTCTCTGTCTAATTTCTTCCATTTTGTTTTCAAAAGGTCTTTACTTAGACTATTTATTCTTTCGATCATGTCAAAACAATAGTCACATGATATACTGGAAGATGGATGCCTCAGTATTATTTACTTTTAGCACTTAGTCACAATAGTGACAACATTTTAGTGAAGATGTATTGCCGTTCTCTTAAAATTCCCCCCCCCTTTTTTAGTAACATTAATACTGTCTCTTGGAAAGCATTTCAAATTGGAGTGTATATATATTTTTATTTTTATTATTTTTTTGATTACAATCGCTGCGAATTTGCAAATGTTTGCAAAATTTAGGGATATGTAGATATTTTCTTAATCTATTTTAACTAAAGGCTACTGTCTTTTCTCTAAGTTGCCAGTACTGTTGCCAATAGATCAATTGTAATGAGCACACCTGTCAGATAATCTTACCTGACCAATAGGTATGAGTCTGGACTGTTTAAAAGGAGGCTGTAACTGGAGCTAATTCATCTTGAGAAAGCCCTGTAAGAGGGAGAAACGCGTTGATGAAAGTTACAGCTACCTTACACTTCATTTATTGTCTATCAGGACTTTAATACTCTGTTGAAGTGACAAGTTATTTCAGCAACCCACGGAGAGCAATAGTACTGCATTGTGAAGTCTATTAGGACTTTAACACTCTGTTGAAGTGACAAGTTATTTCAGCTACCCACGGAGAGCAAGAGGACCGCATTGTGAAGGGCTATGTGCCTAAGCTAAGCCGGTTTCAAGTTGCACAACAAAATCCTTTTACTACAAGGTCTACAAGAGTAATCTGGATACTATGAGCCTGCGTGCGATTCTGCACTAAGAGCGGGGTTCAACATCTACAACATAGCGGCCGCTATTGTCCATCTGTCAAGTTATCCTGACCAATAGGATTTCCCTACAGAGACGACGCCTCTTGATCAGTGACGTCACGGTATATACATACGCCTCACGGAGGTGATTCTAATACACGGACGGTACGCCTGAAGGTAATAACGGGTCTATTTCTACCCGGTTTTGATCCTCTCTTTGTTTCATCTGAGGACTTTAGTTAATATGTCGACTTCCTCTACACAATATTGAATCAGGTTTTTATTGGCAACAGTAGTCATTTGTTTTAGTTCTAATTTGTGTTTTTATATATCGGAGACGTCCGATTTTAAATACCTCTGTGTTTTTTTCATTTTTTCATTTTATCTTTGCAGGATCTATACCTCTTTGATTGTTTAATTAAATTTTATTTATAAAGCCAGTCATTTTATTCTATCTCAATTTATTTGCATAGCAAATTATTTTACTCAATTTTCATTGTAGCACCTTTAGCTTTTACTAGCGCTTCTCCTGTTTTTTCAATCTTTTGCTTATTAATATAACTGTTAGCTGTGCAAAACTGGTGAATGGGTAATAAAGGGATTATCTATCTTTTTAAACAATAACATTTTTGGAGTTGCCTTTTCCTTTAAACAAAGGATACCAAGAGAATGAAGCAAATGTAGATACTAAAAGTAAATTGGAAAGTTGTTTAAAATCACATGCTCTATCTGAATAATGAAAGTTTCATTTGGACTTTACTGTCTATATAAATATACATTTAAAGTATTTTTTTTTTTTTAAAAGATCATAGTATATATCTGTGGTTAAAATACTGCATTTGCAAAAGATCTACATGCAAAATTGATCATTATTTTGTCTGTTGTATGTGTCTGACCTCCATGAGTGGTTTGTGTTCCTATCCCTATAGTCACGGTCTCTCTGGTTGGGGTAATTCCTTTTTTCTTTCTTTTTATAACTAACTGTTGTCCAATTGTTATGAGATGTAGTTAAATCCATCTCTTCATTTTTATTTGGTTCTGTCTGCGGTTTAATTGTGTCTCTGTCTAATTTCTTCCATTTTGTTTTCAAAAGGTCTTTACTTAGACTATTTATTCTTTCGATCATGTCAAAACAATAGTCACATGATATACTGGAAGATGGATGCCTCAGTATTATTTACTTTTAGCACTTAGTCACAATAGTGACAACATTTTAGTGAAGATGTATTGCCGTTCTCTTAAAATTCCCCCCCCCTTTTTTAGTAACATTAATACTGTCTTTTGGAAAGCATTTCAAATTGGAGTGTATATATATTTTTATTTTTATTATTTTTTTGATTACAATCGCTGCGAATTTGCAAATGTTTGCAAAATTTAGGGATATGTAGATATTTTCTTAATCTATTTTAACTAAAGGCTACTGTCTTTTCTCTAAGTTGCCAGTACTGTTGCCAATAGATCAATTGTAATGAGCACACCTGTCAGATAATCTTACCTGACCAATAGGTATGAGTCTGGACTGTTTAAAAGGAGGCTGTAACTGGAGCTAATTCATCTTGAGAAAGCCCTGTAAGAGGGAGAAACGCGTTGATGAAAGTTACAGCTACCTTACACTTCATTTATTGTCTATCAGGACTTTAATACTCTGTTGAAGTGACAAGTTATTTCAGCAACCCACGGAGAGCAATAGTACTGCATTGTGAAGTCTATTAGGACTTTAACACTCTGTTGAAGTGACAAGTTATTTCAGCTACCCACGGAGAGCAAGAGGACCGCATTGTGAAGGGCTATGTGCCTAAGCTAAGCCGGTTTCAAGTTGCACAACAAAATCCTTTTACTACAAGGTCTACAAGAGTAATCTGGATACTATGAGCCTGCGTGCGATTCTGCACTAAGAGCGGGGGTTCAACATCTACAACATAGCGGCCGCTATTGTCCATCTGTCAAGTTATCCTGACCAATAGGATTTCCCTACAGAGACGACGCCTCTTGATCAGTGACGTCACGGGATATACATACGCCTCACGGAGGTGATTCTAATACACGGACGGTACGCCTGAAGGTAATAACGGGTCTATTTCTACCCGGTTTTGATCCTCTCTTTGTTTCATCTGAGGACTTTAGTTAATATGTCGACTTCCTCTACACAATATTGAATCAGGTTTTTATTGGCAACAGTAGTCATTTGTTTTAGTTCTAATTTGTGTTTTTATATATCGGAGACGTCCGATTTTAAATACCTCTGTGTTTTTTTCATTTTTTCATTTTATCTTTGCAGGATCTATACCTCTTTGATTGTTTAATTAAATTTTATTTATAAAGCCAGTCATTTTATTCTATCTCAATTTATTTGCATAGCAAATTATTTTACTCAATTTTCATTGTAGCACCTTTAGCTTTTACTAGCGCTTCTCCTGTTTTTTCAATCTTTTGCTTATTAATATAACTGTTAGCTGTGCAAAACTGGTGAATGGGTAATAAAGGGATTATCTATCTTTTTAAACAATAACATTTTTGGAGTTGCCTTTTCCTTTAAACAAAGGATACCAAGAGAATGAAGCAAATGTAGATACTAAAAGTAAATTGGAAAGTTGTTTAAAATCACATGCTCTATCTGAATAATGAAAGTTTCATTTGGACTTTACTGTCTATATAAATATACATTTAAAGTATTTTTTTTTTTAAAAGATCATAGTATATATCTGTGGTTAAAATACTGCATTTGCAAAAGATCTACATGCAAAATTGATCATTATTTTGTCTGTTGTATGTGTCTGACCTCCATGAGTGGTTTGTGTTCCTATCCCTATAGTCACGGTCTCTCTGGTTGGGGTAATTCCTTTTTTCTTTCTTTTTATAACTAACTGTTGTCCAATTGTTATGAGATGTAGTTAAATCCATCTCTTCATTTTTATTTGGTTCTGTCTGCGGTTTAATTGTGTCTCTGTCTAATTTCTTCCATTTTGTTTTCAAAAGGTCTTTACTTAGACTATTTATTCTTTCGATCATGTCAAAACAATAGTCACATGATATACTGGAAGATGGATGCCTCAGTATTATTTACTTTTAGCACTTAGTCACAATAGTGACAACATTTTAGTGAAGATGTATTGCCGTTCTCTTAAAATTCCCCCCCCCTTTTTTAGTAACATTAATACTGTCTCTTGGAAAGCATTTCAAATTGGAATGTATATATATTTTTATTTTTATTATTTTTTTGATTACAATCGCTGCGAATTTGCAAATGTTTGCAAAATTTAGGGATATGTAGATATTTTCTTAATCTATTTTAACTAAAGGCTACTGTCTTTTCTCTAAGTTGCCAGTACTGTTGCCAATAGATCAATTGTAATGAGCACACCTGTCAGATAATCTTACCTGACCAATAGGTATGAGTCTGGACTGTTTAAAAGGAGGCTGTAACTGGAGCTAATTCATCTTGAGAAAGCCCTGTAAGAGGGAGAAACGCGTTGATGAAAGTTACAGCTACCTTACACTTCATTTATTGTCTATCAGGACTTTAATACTCTGTTGAAGTGACAAGTTATTTCAGCAACCCACGGAGAGCAATAGTACTGCATTGTGAAGTCTATTAGGACTTTAACACTCTGTTGAAGTGACAAGTTATTTCAGCTACCCACGGAGAGCAAGAGGACCGCATTGTGAAGGGCTATGTGCCTAAGCTAAGTCGGTTTCAAGTTGCACAACAAAATCCTTTTACTACAAGGTCTACAAGAGTAATCTGGATACTATGAGCCTGCGTGCGATTCTGCACTAAGAGCGGGGGTTCAACATCTACAACATAGCGGCCGCTATTGTCCATCTGTCAAGTTATCCTGACCAATAGGATTTCCCTACAGAGACGACGCCTCTTGATCAGTGACGTCACGGGATATACATACGCCTCACGGAGGTGATTCTAATACACGGACGGTACGCCTGAAGGTAATAACGGGTCTATTTCTACCCGGTTTTGATCCTCTCTTTGTTTCATCTGAGGACTTTAGTTAATATGTCGACTTCCTCTACACAATATTGAATCAGGTTTTTATTGGCAACAGTAGTCATTTGTTTTAGTTCTAATTTGTGTTTTTATATATCGGAGACGTCCGATTTTAAATACCTCTGTGTTTTTTTCATTTTTTCATTTTATCTTTGCAGGATCTATACCTCTTTGATTGTTTAATTAAATTTTATTTATAAAGCCAGTCATTTTATTCTATCTCAATTTATTTGCATAGCAAATTATTTTACTCAATTTTCATTGTAGCACCTTTAGCTTTTACTAGCGCTTCTCCTGTTTTTTCAATCTTTTGCTTATTAATATAACTGTTAGCTGTGCAAAACTGGTGAATGGGTAATAAAGGGATTATCTATCTTTTTAAACAATAACATTTTTGGAGTTGCCTTTTCCTTTAAACAAAGGATACCAAGAGAATGAAGCAAATGTAGATACTAAAAGTAAATTGGAAAGTTGTTTAAAATCACATGCTCTATCTGAATAATGAAAGTTTCATTTGGACTTTACTGTCTATATAAATATACATTTAAAGTATTTTTTTTTTTTAAAAGATCATAGTATATATCTGTGGTTAAAATACTGCATTTGCAAAAGATCTACATGCAAAATTGATATTTTAAAATTTTTAAATCTGGCATTGTGTTGTATTTTTTTTAAGTCCAGGGACATTTCCTTCGAAAGTCCACTAGAGCATTGTTTCTCAATTCCACTCCTCAATGAGCCCTAACAGGCCAGATTTTAAGGATTCTCGTCTAAGGCTGTTCATTAGCTCAATCATTTAAAACAGTCTCAACTGTGCTCAGGTAGGGAAATCCTTTAAATCTGGCCAGTTAAGGGTCCTTGAGAATGTATGTCCTATCTTCTTTGCTATGGGGAAGTGGGGTCAGATATGGGTGATCTTTTTATAATGTTGCCAGAATCCTCCAGGATGCACTTCAGCCTCTCTGGACACAAAAGACAATATTCTGAGATACATTATCGGAAATGTCATTCAAAATAAATCATGGAATTGCATTGCTGGTATTCTACAGATGATTGAACATTTTATGGGGAATTTAAATTGCGTTCAACCCCTTAAAGGGACACTGAACCCAATTTTTTTCTTTCATGATTCATATAGAGCATGCAAGTTTAAGCAACTTTCTAATTTACTCTTATTATCAAATTTTCTTCATTCTCTTGGTATCTTTATTTGAAATGCAAGAATGTAAGTTTAGATGCCGGCCCATTTTTGATGAATAACCTGGGTTATTCTTGCTGATTGGTGGATACATTCATCCACCAATAAAAAAGTGCTGTCCAGAGGCCTGAACCAAAAAAGAAGCTTAGATGCCTTCTTTTTCAAATATAGATAGCAAGTGAGCGAAAAAAAAATTGATAATAGCAGTAAATTAGAAAGTTGCTTAAAATTTCATGCTCTATCTGAATCACGAAAGAAAAAATTTGGGTTCAGTGTCCCTTTAAGGACACAGATTCAGTTTGCCCAATGGTTCCATAATGGGATAATTCCATCATTGTTCATTAAAGGGTTAATATCACTTTTATTTACAGAAAAAATAATCAGTATCAATAATATGCATGGTTATTATACCTAAACATTTATGGGGGGTTGAAAGAGACACGAAACCTAATACTTAACTTTCATTATTCAGATAAAGCGTGTAATTTTGAACAACTTTCCAATTTACCTCTATTTTCTTCTCTAGGTATTCTTTGTTAAAAACGCATACTTAGGTAGGCTCATGAGCAGAAATGCACTACTAGGAGCTATCTGGTGATTGGTGGCTGCTCAGGTGTGTTCATCTAGCTCCCAGTAATGCACTGCTGCTTCTTTAACAAAAGATACCAAAAGAATCAAGCAAATTTGATAACAGAAATAAATAGGAATGTTGTTTTTACATTCTCTATCTGAATCACAAATGGAAAACTTTGGGTTTCATGTCTCTTTAAGATTGTGATTAAAGTGACCATGATCAATCTTTCCAGTTTTCTCTCACTGTTGCTCTTGATGTCTTCATTCTTCTAAATTATAACATCTTCCAGACATTATTCTGCTCTTTTTTTTGCCTTTCTCTCTTTTATGAAAAACACTTTACTATATATTTGTGTGTTTTTTATTTCTCCAGGTATTCATTATTTCTTTGATTGCGGACATTAAGTTCCAGCATTTCAATCCTGTGCTGGAGACTTACATCGCAAAACATTTCAGTACCACTCTGGCTTATGAGTAAGTGTGATCCAGTGAGCCACATTATATCTGTACCAATGCATTACATGTAGATCCTTTTACTTAATAATCCTCACTCTCATGTCTGTAGGAAGCTGGTCAAAGTCCTGACCTGGTACGTGAGGAGCGCCCATGACCCAACCTGCAGAGAAATGCTCTTCTCTTCCTTAAAAGCTACAAAATACTTGTTCAGGTTTATTGTCCAATCAAGAATACTATACCTTAGGTAAGGTTTACTGTCCAATCAAGAATACTATACCTTAGGTAAGGTTTACTGTCCAATCAAGAATACTATACCTTAGGTAAGGTTTATTGTCCAATCAAGAATACTATACCTTAGATAAGGTTTACTGTCTAATCAAGAATACTATACCTTAGGTAAGGTTTACTGTCCAATCAAGAATACTATACCTTAGGTAAGGTTTACTGTCCAATCAAGAATACTATACCTTAGGTAAGGTTTATTGTCCAATCAAGAATACTTTACCTTAGGTAAGGTTTACTGTCCAATCAAGAATATTATACCTTAGATAAGGTTTACTGTCTAATCAAGAATACTATACCTTAGGTAAGGTTTACTGTCCAATCAAGAATACTATACCTTAGGTAAGGTTTACTGTCCAATCAAGAATACTATACCTTAGGTAAGGTTTATTGTCCAATCAAGAATACTATACCTTAGGTAAGGTTTACTGTCCAATCAAGAATACTATACCTTAGGTAAGGTTTACTGTCCAATCAAGAATACTATACCTTAGGTAAGGTTTACTGTCCAATCAAGAATACTATACCTTAGGTAAGGTTTACTGTCCAATCAAGAATACTATACCTTAGGTAAGGTTTATTGTCCAATCAAGAATACTTTACCTTAGGTAAGGTTTACTGTCCAATCAAGAATATTATACCTTAGATAAGGTTTACTGTCTAATCAAGAATACTATACCTTAGGTAAGGTTTACTGTCCAATCAAGAATACTATACCTTAGGTAAGGTTTACTGTCCAATCAAGAATACTATACCTTAGGTAAGGTTTATTGTCCAATCAAGAATACTATACCTTAGGTAAGGTTTACTGTCCAATCAAGAATACTATACCTTAGGTAAGGTTTACTGTCCAATCAAGAATACTATACCTTAGGTAAGGTTTACTGTCCAATCAAGAATACTATACCTTAGGTAAGGTTTACTGTCCAATCAAGAATACTATACCTTAGGTAAGGTTTACTGTCCAATCAAGAATACTATACCTTTGGTAAGGTTTACTGTCCAATCAAGAATAATATACCTTAGGTAAGGTTTATTGTCCAATCAAGAATACTATACCTTAGGTAAGGTCTATTGTCCAATCAAGAATACTATACCTTAGGTAAGGTTTATTGTCCAGTCAAGAATACTATACCTTAGGTAAGGTTTATTGTCCAATCAAGATTACTATACCTTAGGTAAGGTTTACTGTTCAATCAAGAATATTATACCTTGGGTAAGAAACAGCTGTTCAAAAACATGCGGTAGGAACACATTTTAATAGCAAGAACATGTATGGAGTAAACCAAGAGGTGTAAATGTTAAGCCTGAATCCATTACTGAAACATGTTTGGTAGTACTGCATGTTGAGATGAGTGGAGAACACAGCTAACATAGGGCTTAGTTTATCAAGCCTTCTCTTCCCCTACTACTGCAGGTTTAACAAGAGAACCTGCAGTTAGGATTTATTAAGCAGCAGTCATCAGACATCTTAGGTGGAGAAATTCAATCTCCCCAGTCTAATCCGACCGAGGAGATTGACAGCTTCTGCCCGTGCATGATTGGCTGTGCGCGGAAAGGGGGCGGCATTGCACGCAAGCGCAAAATAACGGTTTTGTGCCATGGTGAATTACGCCAGCGGATTGCTGCCCGCCAGAGGCAAGCTGGTGCGGACAGGGGCAAATATGTACGCCCCTGTCCACCCTTGCTTGATAAATCTAGCCCATAGAGGCAACATACATTAGCTAATCTAAATTAAATAGCACATTAGATATATTAGCAGCTGATAGAGAACATTAAAGGGATAGGAAAGTCAAAATTAAACTTGCATGATTCAGATAAAGCATGTTATTTTAAGACACTTTTAATTTCACTTCTATTTTTTTATGTGTTTCGTTTTCTTGGTATCCTTTGTTGAAAAAGAATACACACATATTCCACACTAGTTGGAGCTAGCTGCTTATTGGTGCCTGCACACTTTTGTCTCTTGTGATTGGTTAACTAGATGTGTTCATCTAGCTGCCAGTAGTGCAATGCTGTTCCTTCAGCAAAGGATAACAAGAGAATGAAGCAAATTTGATCATAGTAAATTGGAAAGTTGTTTAAAATTATCTGAATCATGAAAGTAAATTTGGGGGTTTCCTGTCCCTTTAATTTGCAAGTTAGAAACAAACATTAACAAATATTAGGACAGAAAGGAAAATAACAATAATGCAGAAATTGGAGCACAATTTTCTCTATTTGAATACAAATTACATGGTTAAAGTGCATAGGGTAAACCTGTAGAGAATGTATACATTCAACTAAGTAGGGTTTATATAATAATGCTCATCAATGTATATTTATGATTTAAGTAGGAATTATTATATTAGTTACTTTGCACCAGAGCAGGGTATTTTGATAGAGAAAACATTTAAAAAAAAATAAAAAAAAATAATAAATTTAATTTTTTTTTTAGGAAAAGCAATAAGAACGATTTTTCAAGACTAAATGAAAAGAAGTCACAAAAATACTTTTCTCCAACATAGGTGTGTCCGGTCCACGGCGTCATCCTTACTTGTGGGATATTCTCTTCCCCAACAGGAAATGGCAAAGAGCCCAGCAAAGCTGGTCACATGATCCCTCCTAGGCTCCGCCTACCCCAGTCATTCTCTTTGCCGTTGTACAGGCAACATCTCCACGGAGATGGCTTAGAGTTTTTTAGTGTTTAACTGTAGTTTTTCATTATTCAATCAAGAGTTTGTTATTTTCAAATAGTGCTGGTACGTACTATTTACTCAGAAACAGAAAAGAGATGAAGAATTCTGTTTGTATGAGGAAAATGATTTTAGCAACCGTAACTAAAATCCATGGCTGTTCCACACAGGACTGTTGAGAGCAATTAACTTCAGTTGGGGGAACAGTTTGCAGTCCTTTGCTGCTTGAGGTATGACACATTCTAACAAGACGATGTAATGCTGGAAGCTGTCATTTTCCCTATGGGATCCGGTAAGCCATGTTTATTACGATTGTAAATAAGGGCTTCACAAGGGCTTATTTAGACTGTAGACATTTTTTGGGCTAAATCGATTGATATTAACACTTATTTAGCCTTGAGGAATCATTTATTCTGGGTATTTTGTTATAATAATATCGGCAGGCACTGTTTTAGACACCTTATTCTTTAGGGGCTTTCCCAAAGCATAGGCAGAGTCTCATTTTCGCGCCGGTGTTGCGCACTTGTTTTTGAGAGGCATGGCATGCAGTCGCATGTGAGAGGAGCTCTGATACTTATAAAAGACTTCTGAAGGCGTCATTTGGTATCGTATTCCCCTTTGGGTTTGGTTGGGTCTCAGCAAAGCAGATACCAGGGACTGTAAAGGGGTTAAAGCTTAAAACGGCTCCGGTTCCGTTATTTTAAGGGTTAAAGCTTCCAAAATTGGTGTGCAATATTTTCAAGGCTTTAAGACACTGTGGTGAAAGTTTGGTGAATTTTGAACAATTCCTTCATGTTTTTTCGCAATTGCAGTAATAAAGTGTGTTCAGTTTAAAATTTAAAGTGACAGTAACGGTTTTATTTCAAAACGTTTTTTGTACTTTCTTATCAAGTTTATGCCTGTTTAACATGTCTGAACTACCAGATAGACTGTGTTCTGAATGTGGGGAAGCCAGAATTCCTATTCATTTAAATAAATGTGATTTATGTGATAATGACAATGATGCCCAAGATGATTCCTCAAGTGAGGGGAGTAAGCATGGTACTGCATCATTCCCTCCTTCGTCTACACGAGTCTTGCCCACTCAGGAGGCCCCTAGTACATCTAGCGCGCCAATACTCCTTACTATGCAACAATTAACGGCTGTAATGGATAATTCTGTCAAAAACATTTTAGCCAAAATGAACCCTTGTCAGCGTAAGCGTGGATGCTCTGTTTTAGTTACTGAAGAGCATGACGACGCTGATATTAATATCTCTGAAGGGCCCCTAACCCAATCTGAGGGGGCCAGGGAGGTTTTGTCTGAGGGAGAAATTACTGATTTAGGGAACATTTCTCAGCAGGCTGAATCTGATGTGATTACTTTTAAATTTAAATTGGAACATCTCCGCATTTTGCTTAAGGAGGTATTATCCACTCTGGATGATTGTGAAAATTTGGTCATCCCAGAGAAACTATGTAAAATGGACAAGTTCCTAGAGGTGCCGGGGCTCCCAGAAGCTTTTCCTATACCCAAGCGGGTGGCGGACATTGTTAATAAAGAATGGGAAAGGCCCGGTATTCCTTTCGTCCCTCCCCCCATATTTAAAAAATTGTTTCCTATGGTCGACCCCAGAAAGGACTTATGGCAGTCAGTCCCCAAGGTCGAGGGAGCGGTTTCTACTTTAAACAAACGCACCACTATTCCCATAGAGGATAGTTGTGCTTTCAAAGATCCTATGGATAAAAAATTAGAAGGTTTGCTTAAAAAGATGTTTGTTCAGCAGGGTTACCTTCTACAACCCATTTCATGCATTGTCCCTGTCACTACAGCCGCATATTTCTGGTTTGATGAACTGATTAAGGTGCTCGATAGTGACTCTCCTCCTTATGAGGAGATTATGGACAGAGTCAATGCTCTCAAATTGGCTAATTCTTTCACTCTAGACGCCTCTTTGCAATTGGCTAAGTTAGCGGCTAAGAATTCTGGGTTTGCTATTGTGGCGCGCAGAGCGCTTTGGTTGAAATCTTGGTCGGCTGATGCGTCTTCCAAGAACAAGCTACTAAACATTCCTTTCAAGGGGAAAACGCTGTTTGGTCCTGACTTGAAAGAGATTATCTCTGATATCACTGGGGGTAAGGGCCATGCCCTTCCTCAGGATCGGCCTTTCAAGGCAAAAAATAGACCTAATTTTCGTCCCTTTCGTAAAAACGGACCAGCCCAAGGTGCTACGTCCTCTAAGCAAGAGGGTAATACTTCTCAGGCCAAGCCAGCTTGGAGACCAATGCAAGGCTGGAACAAGGGAAAGCAGGCCAAGAAACCTGCCACTGCTACCAAGACAGCATGAAATATCGGCCCCCGATCCGGGACCGGATTTGGTGGGGGGCAGACTCTCTCTCTTCGCTCAGGCTTGGGCAAGAGATGTTCTGGATCCTTGGGCGCTAGAAATAGTCTCCCAGGGTTATCTTCTGGAATTCAAGGGACTTCCCCCAAGGGGGAGGTTCCACAGGTCTCAGTTGTCTTCAGACCACATAAAAAGACAGGCGTTCTTACATTGTGTAGAAGACCTGTTAAAAATGGGAGTGATTCATCCTGTTCCATTGAGAGAACAAGGGATGGGGTTCTACTCCAATCTGTTCATAGTTCCCAAAAAAGAGGGAACGTTCAGACCAATCCTAGATCTCAAGATCTTAAACAAATTTCTCAAGGTCCCATCGTTCAAGATGGAAACCATTCGAACTATCCTTCCTTCCATCCAGGAAGGTCAATTCATGACCACGGTGGATTTAAAGGATGCGTATCTACATATTCCTATCCACAAGGAACATCATCGGTTCCTAAGGTTTGCATTCCTGGACAAACATTACCAGTTCGTGGCGCTTCCTTTCGGATTAGCCACTGCTCCAAGGATTTTCACAAAGGTACTAGGGTCCCTTCTAGCTGTGCTAAGACCAAGGGGCATTGCAGTAGTACCTTACCTGGACGACATTCTGATTCAAGCGTCGTCCCTCCCTCGAGCAAAGGCTCACACGGACATCGTCCTGGCCTTTCTCAGATCGCACGGCTGGAAAGTGAACGTGGAAAAGAGTTCTCTATCCCCGTCAACAAGGGTTCCCTTCTTGGGAACAATTATAGACTCCTCAGAAATGAGGATTTTTCTAACAGAGGCCAGAAAGACAAAACTTCTGGACTCTTGTCGAATACTTCATTCCGTTCCTCTTCCTTCCGTAGCTCAGTGCATGGAAGTGATCGGGTTGATGGTAGCGGCAATGGACATAGTTCCTTTTGCGCGCATTCATCTAAGACCATTACAACTGTGCATGCTCAGTCAGTGGAATGGGGACTATACAGACTTGTCTCCAAAGATACAAGTAAATCAGAGGACCAGAGACTCACTCCGTTGGTGGCTGTCCCTGGACAACCTGTCACGAGGGATGACATTCCGCAGACCAGAGTGGGTCATTGTCACGACCGACGCCAGTCTGATGGGCTGGGGCGCGGTCTGGGGATCCCTGAAAGCTCAGGGTCTTTGGTCTCGGGAAGAATCTCTTCTACCGATAAATATTCTGGAACTGAGAGCGATATTCAATGCTCTCAAGGCTTGGCCTCAGCTAGCGAGGACCAAGTTCATACGGTTTCAATCAGACAACATGACGACTGTTGCGTACATCAACCATCAGGGGGGAACAAGGAGTTCCCTAGCGATGGAAGAAGTGACCAAGATTATTCTATGGGCGGAGTCTCACTCCTGCCACCTGTCTGCTATCCACATCCCGGGAGTGGAAAATTGGGAAGCGGATTTTCTGAGTCGTCAGACATTGCATCCGGGGGAGTGGGAACTCCATCCGGAAATCTTTGCCCAAGTCACTCAACTATGGGGCATTCCAGACATGGATCTGATGGCCTCTCGTCAGAACTTCAAAGTTCCTTGCTACGGGTCCAGATCCAGGGATCCCAAGGCGGCTCTAGTGGATGCACTAGTAGCACCTTGGACCTTCAAACTAGCTTATGTGTTCCCGCCGTTTCCTCTCATCCCCAGGCTGGTAGCCAGGATCAATCAGGAGAGGGCGTCGGTGATCTTGATAGCTCCTGCGTGGCCACGCAGGACTTGGTATGCAGATCTGGTGAATATGTCATCGGCTCCACCTTGGAAGCTACCTTTGAGACGAGACCTTCTTGTTCAGGGTCCGTTCGAACATCCGAATCTGGTTTCACTCCAGCTGACTGCTTGGAGATTGAACGCTTGATTTTATCGAAGCGAGGTTTCTCAGATTCTGTTATCGATACTCTTGTTCAGGCCAGAAAGCCTGTAACTAGAAAGATTTACCACAAAATTTGGAAAAAATATATCTGTTGGTGTGAATCTAAAGGATTCCCTTGGGACAAGGTTAAGATTCCTAGGATTCTATCCTTCCTTCAAGAAGGATTGGAAAAAGGATTATCGGCAAGTTCCCTGAAGGGACAGATTTCTGCCTTGTCGGTGTTACTTCACAAAAAACTGGCAGCTGTGCCAGATGTTCAAGCCTTTGTTCAGGCTCTGGTTAGAATCAAGCCTGTTTACAAACCTTTGACTCCTCCTTGGAGTCTCAATTTAGTTCTTTCAGTTCTTCAGGGGGTTCCGTTTGAACCCTTACATTCCGTTGATATTAAGTTATTATCTTGGAAAGTTTTGTTTTTAGTTGCAATTTCTTCTGCTAGAAGAGTTTCAGAATTATCTGCTCTGCAGTGTTCTCCTCCTTATCTGGTGTTCCATGCAGATAAGGTGGTTTTACGTACTAAACCTGGTTTTCTTCCAAAAGTTGTTTCTAACAAAAACATTAACCAGGAGATTATCGTACCTTCTCTGTGTCCGAAACCAGTTTCAAAGAAGGAACGCTTGTTGCACAATTTGGATGTTGTTCGCGCTCTAAAATTCTATTTAGATGCTACAAAGGATTTTAGACAAACATCTTCCTTGTTTGTTGTTTATTCAGGTAAAAGGAGAGGTCAAAAAGCAACTTCTACCTCTCTCTCTTTTTGGATTAAAAGCATCATCAGATTGGCTTACGAGACTGCCGGACGGCAGCCTCCCGAAAGAATCACAGCTCATTCCACTAGGGCTGTGGCTTCCACATGGGCCTTCAAGAACGAGGCTTCTGTTGATCAGATATGTAGGACAGCGACTTGGTCTTCACTGCACACTTTTACCAAATTTTACAAGTTTGATACTTTTGCTTCTTCTGAGGCTATTTTTGGGAGAAAGGTTTTGCAAGCCGTGGTGCCTTCCATTTAGGTGACCTGATTTGCTCCCTCCCTTCATCCGTGTCCTAAAGCTTTGGTATTGGTTCCCACAAGTAAGGATGACGCCGTGGACCGGACACACCTATGTTGGAGAAAACAGAATTTATGTTTACCTGATAAATTTCTTTCTCCAACGGTGTGTCCGGTCCACGGCCCGCCCTGGTTTTTTAATCAGGTCTGATAATTTATTTTCTTTAACTACAGTCACCACGGTACCATATGGTTTCTCCTATGCTATTATTCCTCCTTAACGTCGGTCGAATGACTGGGGTAGGCGGAGCCTAGGAGGGATCATGTGACCAGCTTTGCTGGGCTCTTTGCCATTTCCTGTTGGGGAAGAGAATATCCCACAAGTAAGGATGACGCCGTGGACCGGACACACCGTTGGAGAAAGAAATTTATCAGGTAAACATAAATTCTGTTTTTTTAAGAATATATATTTGGGATATATGTAAAGCATTTTTACCTGGTACATAGAGGGAAAAATAATAGCTACCTTCATGACTATCAGCTAGGAGTATTACATGGATGGCAGAAGCAGTTTGTAAGTCTCTGTTACATCAGAGTGAAAGTGTTTTGTTTACATGACAGAAGGGGCTGTCTAAACAATGGAGTGGGGCAACTTTCAGCAAATGCTGTTTTACTCAATACCTTGGTATATAAACTTCATTTGAAATTCATTAAGAAGGAAATATTTATGCACTAGATTTTTCTTTGTATAAATGTTTTGTAGATGATCCTTTTATATAGCCCATCTGGGAGCGTTTTTATAAAAATGTATAGTTTTGCTTATTTTTTTATAATATTGTGCTGATTATCAGACTCCTAACCAAGCCCCACAGTGTCAGATGTATACGTGCGTTTACAGACTCCTACTGGCTCCTGTTTGTTATCTGTCTTTTCACATGCAGGGAGGGGGAGTGTGTGCTCTTATTGTTTTCCTAGCCCCTTTCAGTGGGTGTCCCAGACTAACCTCATCAACGGTTCTAAATTGGAAGCTTCTAAGTAAGTTTTTAAAAGATTTCATACTGGATTTTTATATCGGTATCTGTGCATATTCTTTTTTATAGTAGGGTCTATTACATGCAGTTATATGAAAATTGGTGTATACTGTCCCTTTAAGCTCTGCACGTTGAGTGTGTCATATAAACTATGTACCTTCTCCATGAACCTGCATACTTAAAAGGACCCATTATGGTATTTCTTTCATGTAATTGGCAAGAGTCCATGAGCTAGTGACATATGGGATATACAATCCTACCAGGAGGGGCAAAGTTTCCCAAACCTCAAAATGCCTATAAATACACCCCTCACCACACCCACAATTCAGTTTTACAAACTTTGCCTCCTATGGAGGTGGTGAAGTAAGTTTGTGCTAAAGATTTCTACGTTGATATGCGCTTCTCAGCATTGTTGAAGCCCGATTCCTCTCAGAGTACAGCGAATGTCAGAGGGACGTGAAGGGAGTATCGCTTATTTGAATACGATGATTTCCCTAACGGGGGTCTATTTCATAGGTTCTCTGTTATCAGTCGTAGAGATTCATCATATGCTAAATAACACTGTAAAAAAATAAAAAAAAGGTTCTTTCATACAATTTCCAATTTACCGGGATTGTATTACATTAAAGGGACAGTATACACCAATTTTTATATAACTGAATGTAATAGACACTACTATAAAGAAGAATATGCACAGATACTGATCTAAAAATCCAGTATAAAACCTTTTAAAAACGTACTTACAAGCTTCAAGTTTAGCACTGTTGATGAGGTTAGGCAGGAACACCCACTGAAAGGGGCTTGGGAAGCAAGAAGAGCAGCCCCCTTCCCGGCATATGACACGACAGATAATATAAACAGGAGCGAGCAGGAGTCTGTAAACCTGTGTATACATCTGGTACTGTTGGGCTTGGTTTGATGTCTGAAAATCAGCATAATGTTCTTAAAAAAAAAAAAAAGCAAAACTATACATTTTTAAAAAAACACTACCAGATGGGCTATATAAATGGATCATCTACAAAACATTTATGCAAAGAAAAATCTAGTGTACAATTTCACTTTAAGAAAATGAAGAAAGATCATAAAAAGCAAAACAGTATGCACCTGTGTTTAACGGAGTAATGTATGTAGGAGATATAGGATTATGTCTGCCAATAGGAAATGGGTAAACATGAAAGCTTACACACTTAACCTCTTTGTCTGGTTTTTCAGGTTTTATGGACAGGATGAGGGCAAAGGTCAATTTAATGACTCCATACATCAGCTTTTTCTTTCTTTCAATGAGCTAATGGACCGACCTCTAGAGGAGGCTGTGAAAATTAAGGTGTGTTTCAGATGATCAGGTTTTAGTATATTACATCAGCTGCCATTTTATTTATTGCGAAAGAGGGTGATGTTAAAGGTGTTTTTTTAACTCCTTAAAATAAATCTATAAAAATGTATATATTACTAGTTTATTTGGTTCTTCATTGCTAAAGGGACATTAAAGTGAAGGTAAAGTTTTACCTATCTGTAAACAGTAGCAAATTCTTCCTAGTTTAAATAATAAAATAGTTAACTTTATTTTTACAATTTATTATATAATTATACAATAATCTTGTTTTCTTGTTTTATATTTACCTACCGTTCTGTTAATAACTCCTTCCAACATCCATTTCCTGATCTTAGTGAGAGAGTGACGTATAGAGCGGTAATCTGCGATCTCAATTTTTTTTCTATAAATGCCTGCGCAGATCATCCCTTAGGTGGATGACGTAGTTTCACGTCCGCCTAACGGCCAGGATTTCAATAGGCAGATAAAAAAACGTGACCTGCAAATTAAATGAAAAAAAAATTATGACGGGTTGAATTTACGGCTCAAAAAAAAGTAAGTTTAAAGCTCTAAAACTCAGTTTATACTTCGACTAAAAAAAAACTGATGAATGAAAGTACTATTCATTTAGGGTGACTAGTATAATTAGATAATGCGATCGGGCGAACTTTACCTTCACTTTAAACTCAAAATTCAATTCCACATAAAATGTTTAATTAAAGTGATGGTAAATTCGTATCAAGTGTATTTTAGAAGCTCTTACCTTAACTAGCACATCGATATGCTTTTATAATATAAAAAACATCTTTTTACTTAGTAACTTCAATTTTATTACAGTAACGGTACACTGTTATAATCCGCCTCTCTCTAAATTTTTCACAGGGGCTGCTTTGATTGACATAAGTTTTAGCCAATCATCTGCTCACCATGCGCCCCATGTTAAATAGGACCTGCCCGCTCCCGTGCTCTGAACTCCCTAATTGCGATGGAATGCGCATGCGCAACTCTTACGCTAATTGCGCATTTGTAAATATGTTGAACACTTGATACGAGTTTACCATCACTTTAATTAGTTAATAATTTATGTGTGAGTGTGTGTGTGTGTATATATATATATATGCCACATGGGAACCCAGCTAACCTACTCTGCACTTTTCTTGTGTATTTTGCTGCCAGTCTTAGTGTACTTAACTATGGACTTACCTGGTTTTATGATGATCTTCTATCAAATAAAAGTTTATATTTTTATCTAATCCGGTGGAGTGCCTGGACATTTCTTCTGTGAATCTATATGTGTGTATATATATATATATATATATATATATATATATATATATATATATATATATATATGTATGTATACAGTGTGTATGTATATATATATATATATATATATATATATATATATATATATATAAACAAGTAAAGTTAATGCCATAGTTTAACCCTTTATTTATAACTTACATATATGCCTCTTGTTATTGGCTCACCAGATGCATTTAGTTAGCTCCCTGTAAAAAAGCACATTTGACAATAGAAGCAAATTGGGAATCTATTTCAAATTTCATTTTGACTTTACTATCCCTTTACATATCATTAGCATTTAAAAAAAAACTCCAGAGCAGCTTAGTCCAGGTGTGTGAAATAACCCAGCACTTAAGGAGTTAAGTCCCTCTTATTTTTATCAGATGCACAGGAAGCAAAAACAGTTGGCATCTTGATTAATTGCAAACATCCTTTATTGATTTATTGAGTTCTAGTCATCTCGGTTGAGGGAATCTATGGAAAAACACTACTGGGCCTAGCTTATTTTTCCCCCAGTGTGTTCTTACTACTGCACACATGCAAACTAAGAAAATGTTAAAGCTTTACATTTCAACAACTTCTGCTTGCTTTTTTTTCACCAATCCCCCAAAAAGTACAGGCTAGATAATCAAACTATTTACATGCCTAATCTTATAGATAATGGCTGCATTTTTTTTTTTTTGCTAATCATTTCCATATTTCTAACATTGAAGTTTTCCTTCCATAAGGCAGGGAGAGTCCACGACTTAATTCCTTACTGTTGGGAAATACAACACCTGGCCACCAGGAGTAGGCAAAGACACCCCAGCCAAAGGCTTAAATGTCCCTCCCACTTCCCCTATCCCCCAGTCATTTTTTGCCTTTCGTCACTATAGGAGGTGGCAGAGAAGTGTCAGAAGATTTGGATAGTCCTATAATGGGTATGTTCCCTTCAGGAAAGGACTGGAGTTTTAAGTAATCGTGTCAACCTCTCAGTGAGAGTATTGATGAAAGTTGGAGTCTGAAGATGCGGGGAAATTTTTTCTGCGAACCCATCCAGACTGTTGCCTAACAGCTCCTGAGCAATCAGTGTTGACTAGAGTCACTGCTTGTTGTTACTCACTCAAGTCTATGTCAGAGCGTCGCTGCAAGACTGTCACACTTGAGAGGCTGTGCCTGTTCCACAGCATGGATCCTGGAGGGTAAGACCGTTTTATATATACACTTTTTCTATACAGGGTCACAGTGTGACTCCTTTATGCAGTGATAAGATCAAGGGTTAATATCTCCTTGAGGGAGATTATTTGAACAGCTAGGGGTTATTTATAACTGCTTTAATGTGAGTTTTTTGGGCTCATAGACTGTGTGCTTTTGGCTTGGAAAAAAACAGGTTTCACTTTCGTTTTTGAGTGTTGCGCAGCTCATAATAGCTTAGCGCCTTTTTCATAGCAGGGGAAGTCCTGTCCTACGCACCACGTGACCGGGTGCAGTCTTTTCATTTTCCTAAGATCCTGCTGCGGACGTCACTCCTAAGGAGAGGGTTTTCACTGTTAGCTTTCTGGGTCTAGGAGGTGGTGAGTTGGGATTATAAAGGTGCCATTTGTTAAATAAAAGCGTTCTTTTTGTCTGTCCTTCTGTGGATATATCTTGGCTATGGAGGACTCTGATACTACATTAGAAGGTTTTGCTCCTTCTGGACTGATTATTAATTCCTGTTTATACTGTGAGCCAGCCGTGGTTTGCTAGCCTGCTCAGTTTTGTTCCATTTGCCTAAGCACTGTTCTAAAGTCTAAGAAAGGAGACAAGCCTGCTAATACTCATAGCGCTATTAGCCCCTCTGAGCCGTCTACCTCTCAGGAATCTGTGTCCCGAGAGATTACTACCCTTTCTACTGTACCCGCTCCACATGCAGTTCCCCACGGCTCAACTAATCCCCCATCTGGAGGGTGCTTTTTTCCTGCGGACTTTACCGTGCAGTTACAATCACAAGATATAAGAGAACAAATGGAGTCTCTATGGAAGTGCGCAAATGATCACAAACAGGTGTAAGGTGGCGGATTCAGCAACGGCAATCCAGGCAGCTCTCTTGGAAAGTTGTAGATGAAAGTCGGGAACCTGTGGAAGACAGATAGAAGAGGCGCCTCATGGGACAAGTATCGTCTTAGACAACATAGGAGAGCAGTAGCAGCGGACCCCCCCACAGAGTGTTACTCACAAGAGTGGCGGTACAACCGTGTACCCAGACAAGCAGGACGGAACCAAAAGTCGCCCGTCAGACCAGCGCAAGCTCGATACGCTACAGCAGACGTCACTCGGCAGACAGCGTCAGAGTCGACCCAGCAGAGGAGCCAATGGGGTGGATGGAAACTCGGCACAGCAAACCTCCACGGAGGAGTCAGGAACAAGACCAAAATTGCACTAACGGCAACAATATTAGGAAACAGGCAGGTGTGATATACTCAAAGAAATATTTATTGAGTATAAACAGATAAAAACATGCGTCCAGCAACGCGTTTCTCAACATATAGTCGTTTCATCAGGCTGATACTAATACATGGATATACCTGCTCTATTTATAACACACCTGTGCCAATCACAAAGAGTTCCAGCTGCTGACACACCTCCAAGTAAAAATAACTTAGTAATAGGATGTTAATCAATGGGGAGGTGTCTAAGGAGCCGGAGCTGAGGATGGACTTAAAAAATAACATGCTTATAAAATGAATATACATTAAAACATTCTGGATCAACAGTAATTATTCAAATTTAATCTAATCATGCAGAAATCATTAACATGCATATCATACATAAGAAAAATAAAATTAAATTAAATGTTCCTATAACAACCTAAAACCTAATAGATTAAAACATCGAATCGCACAAAATCGTGACTCGATGTGTGTATATCAGTACATCATAATATTCGAGTATCAGTAGAAAACTCGAAGTATTAAATAACCAGAAAGATACTATTAAAATTCCGACATTGGCTGCCAGTATGCCAGGGAGGCTATATGACAGTGGCTATATAAAAAGGGGGGGGGGAGAATAGGAGGAGGGACGGGAGGGGGGGGTATATCGGGAGAGTGGGAGGAGGGGCGGGGGCAGGGGGATAAGGGGGAAAAAAAATATAGGAGGAAGGACGGGAGGGGGGGGGAGTAGAAGGAGGGGCGGGGGCAGGGGGATAGGGGGGCAAGCAGATGGGAAGGTGTAATAGATCGGGATCAGACTAAAGATTCCAACATAGAATCAGAGGGGCATAAAGGGGCAATACGCAGGTCCACAGGACCTGGCGTCCCATACACATCCACTATCAATGTGACTAAACTCATCAATGGTACTTAAGCGGACATTATATACAGTCGCTAACTAGACTAGGTAATAAGATGAAGATGGAGTGAGGTGACTGTGGACAGCTCTAATAATAGGCCCTAGTTAATGGAAAGCTGCTAGGTCAATACACAAATTTAGCCCATCTGGATGCATACATTTCAAAACGTGAATCCAATACGTTTCTCTTTGTCTTAATCTAAAGTACCTATTATAAATATAGGATTTAGGTATATGTTCTAAAGGAGTCACAGAGAAGCAATTGGTGTCACCATTGTGTATGATGTTACAGTGTCTAGAGACGCTATGGTGCTTGTAATTCTTCCTCATATTACGTTTATGTTCAGACCACCTAGTGCTGAACCGCCTACAGGTTCGACCCACATATTGGATGCCACACAGGCAGGTGAGAAGATATACAACATAAGTTGATGCACAGGAAATATGTCCAATAATAGAATAAGATCTATTAGTGATAGTAGATCGAAAAGTTTTTTGTTTGGTGTCAATCGAATGACACATCTTACATCTGCTCACTCTACATCTAAAAGCGCCAAAAATTGGTGCAGTAGGTTTAGATGTTATAGGAGCTGGTTGTCTCTTGTGTTTCACTATCTTGCTGGGAGCAAGCAAAGTTTTTAAAGTGGGGGCTCTCCTGTAGACAACTTTTGGTTTGGTACCTATCGACTTACCCAGAATGGGATCCTTAGTCAAAATGTCCCAATGTTTAGCCAGCACATTTCTAATCAGTTTATGATTAGAATTATATTGTGTAATAAAAAGAGGATTTTCATTAAAGTTATTAGTTTCTTGTCCCAAATGTTTGTTTAAATTTGTAAAATACCCGTTCCTATCATCTAATATAGCCCTTTTGTAACCTTTATCTATAATATTAAGTGGATAGTTCTTTTCCAGAAAACGTTCCTTCAAGACCTGACTTTGAGAATCATAGTCAGATAACGTGCTGCAATTGCGGCGAATACGTTTGAACTGACCATATGGTACATTTTGTTTCCAAGCATGGAAATTACAACTTTTGAAGTCCAAATAACTATTGCAGTCAACCGTTTTGAAATAGGTTGTACTAGTCACCTTACCTTCATTAAAGCTTAAATTCAGGTCCAAATATACAATTGATTTATTATTTATTGAACTAGTGAAAGTCACGCCCCTGTCATTGGAATTCAAGTGTTCCACAAAAGATATGGCTGATTCCTCATTGCCCCTCCATTTAAAAATCAAATCGTCAATGTATCTGCCATAGAATACCAGGCTCGCCCCAAAATGAGAGTCATAGATATAACGGTTTTCAAAATGACCCATAAACAAATTCGCGTAACTAGGGGCGAACCTGGTACCCATGGCAGTACCTTTAGTTTGAAGAAAAAATTCGTCCTGGAACACAAAATAATTGTGCTCCAGGATGAAAGAAATGAGCTGTAGTAGAAACTCTTTCTGGTTGATAGATAGATAAAAATCTTGGTCCAGAAATTCAGACACTGCCTCCATACCCAAATTATGTGCAATATTTGAGTATAGAGCCTGAACATCACAGGTGATCCACACCAAGTCAGGTGTGATATTCAGTCCCTCTAATTTCTTAAGGAGGTCTGTGGAATCTTGAATATAAGAATCGAGACCCCGGACATATTTCTGCAGAAAGTGATCAACGTATGAGGATACGTTGTCAGTTAAACTGCCTATCCCCGCTATAATTGGTCGACCTGGTGGGCATGAGGGGTTTTTGTGTATCTTTGGCAAATGGTAATAAAATGCCAAATTGGGCTCGTCAGGTACCAGGAAATCCCTCTCTTTTTTGTGGAGTATACCTTCTTTGAAGGCAGAATCAACAATATCTTTAAGAGAGGATTTGAACCTCGTAGTGGGATCAGAGTTCAATTTCATATAATAGTTAACATCAAATAGAATTTTCCGTGCCTCTGTTAAATAATCAGCTAGGTCTTGAAGCACAACCCCTCCGCCTTTATCGGCTTGTCTTATGACAATAGATTTATTGTTTTTCAGACTTTCCATAGCTTTTTTCTCATTAGGAAAAAGATTGTTTTGTCCGTGGATCTTTTTAGATATTTTATCAAAATCGTCACTGACAAGTTGCCTGAAGATTTCAATATGGGCATTGTTTTTCAGTTGGGGCACAAAGTTCGATTTATTTTTAAAGTTGGTATGTATATATCCCTCACACAGTTGGTCAATAAAAGTGTCCGGTTCAATAACAGGAACCACTTCTTGACTGAGTCTGGCCCCCATAGTGTCTGTCAGAATAGGCATCAGTGTACTATTCTTCAGTGTCTTTTCTGCAAAATATTTTTGCAATGACAGTTTTTGGGTAAACCGGTTCAGATCCACAAAAAGTGAAAAAACGTTATGTTTGTTGGTGGGACTAAAAGAAAGACCTTTGCCCAATACCCGAATTTCGTCATTAGATAGGGCATGTGACGATAGATTAAAGATACCCTTACTTAGGGTCTGTAATCTTGCCTTTTTGCGGGCTGTGCTCCGTCCTCTGCACCCTCGTTTCCGTGAGGTCTTTTCCCTTTTGGGGGTGCAGTGAGAGAGATCACCGGCTCTAGATAACTGGCAATCGTCTTCTGCTTCCATGACGATTGTCTGTGACCTGTCCCTAAAAAATGATTAGGAGAATCAGTGTCAGAAATGGTAGCATGACTATCGTTAGGGATGAAAGGGCTCGAAATCGCGCCGGGGCCAAAATTGTGGCTGGGATATGCGTTTGCACCAGCATTATTAGACATTCTAGATGGTGTAATCTCATGGCTGCTCGTAGTAGCCCTCCTGGTATGTGAGGGACCCTGGTCGCCATGAGAATTATCTCTCATGTATCCATGGCCATAGTTAAATGATGTGTGCTGATAAGCTGGATCACCATGGGTTTGATGGTAATTTCCTACAGCACGATTTGATGGTATTACTATATCATTTATAGGGTCCTGGTGCCCATTAGGATGCTGTACAGAGTTGACATTCCTATTCTCCTTAGGATTTCTATGATCAGATCTATATCCATAATAAGGACTGTTATAATTGGATCGATGTCCTCTATTATATTCGCCCTGATGTCTGTAGCCACTATGATCTGAACCATAGGGCGGATGATCTCTATCTCTCTGCCAGTGAGTGTTACCATTGTAAGAATAATGGTTTCGTCTGTTGTCATTTGTCCACTGTTCATTAGTGTTATTAGTGGGCTGGTAGTTATTCCAGGTGGTATTATTAGATTTATTTTTATTCTTATTTTTATTTTTATTTTTTGGATAATGTACCGTAGTCCACTCACTAACAGGGCCATTAGTTACAATCAGCAGTGTCTGTGGCCCTGAGGGCCTTACCTTCCTCTAGCAAACGTAAGAGAAAGGTTAAACATAGTTCTCCTGACCTAGAGTCATCTAAATATTTGTCGGATTTAGCTAATATGTCCCAGCTATCTGAGGATGAGTTAACCTCTGTAGCTTCAGAGGGTGAACTTTCTGAGTCGGAAACTTCAGTTTCTTAACCTCCTTCAGCAGAGGAACCCTCCTTTAGATTTAAAATTGAGCATCTGCGTTTTTTATTAAAGGAGGTTCTGTCTACGCTAGAGGTTCTAGAGACAGGGTTTATGAAGACAGGAAGGTCCCTCTGACTTTCCCTGTGCCAGTTAAGATGGTGAACATTATTAGTAACGAATTGGAAAGAATAGGAACTTCTTTTTCCCCCTTGTCTACTTTTAAAAAAATTATTCCCGGTCCCTGACTCTCAATTAGATTTGTGGGGCTCCATCCCTAAGGTGGATGGCGCTGTTTCTTTGCTGGCTAAGCGTACTACTATCTCTCTGGAGGATAGTTCTTCTTTTAGAGAGCCTATGGATAAGAAAATGGAAACTTTTCTGAGGAAGATGTTTCAACATACAGGGTTTTTATTTCAACCGGCGGAAGCTGTAGCCACGGTTGTTGAAGCAGCTACCTACTGGTGCGACACTCTGTCAGAGCTCATTGAGATGGAGACTTTCCTCGAGGATATTCAGGAGAGAATTAAATCTCTGAGAATTGCTAACTCCTTCATCTGTGACGCGAATATGCATATTATTTGACTAAATGCAAAGGCTTCTGGCTTTGCTGTCCTAACCCGCCATGCTCTCTGGTTGAAGTCTTGGTCTGCGGATATGACTTCTAAATCCAGACTCCTTTCTATTCCATTCAAAGGGAAGATTTTATTCGGTCCAGGGCTGGACTCCATTATTTCTACGGTTACCGGAGGGAAGGATTCCTTCCTACCGCAGTATAAGAAGAATAGGCCTAAGGGACGGCATTTGTCTAATTTTCGTTCCTTTCGTCCTGACAATTCACAACGACAGCAATCCTCATCCAAGTCAGAGCAGCCCAAGAGTACTTGGAAGCCGGCTCAGTCCTGGAATAAGTCCAAACAGACTAAGAAGCCCGCCGAGAACAAATCGTCATGAAGGGACGGCCCCCGATCCCGGATCGGATCGAGTAGGGGGCAGACGTCTCTTTTTTCAGGTACATGGTTCCAGGATGTACAGGATCCTTGGGTCCTGGAGGTTGTATCTCAGGGATGCTGGATAGGGTTCAAATCTTATCCGCCCAGGGGCAGATTCCTATTTTCCAGACTGTCTACAAGACCAGAAAAGAGGTCTTCCTTTTAAGGTTGCGTGTCTTTAGGAATAATTGTCCCGGTACCTACAGCAGAAAGATATTCAAACCTTTTCATGGTTCCAAAAAAGGAGGGAACTTTTCATCCAATTCTGGACCTAAAGTGCCTAAACAAGTTTCTGAGTGTTCCCTCTTTCAAGATAGAGACAATACGGTCAATCCTTCCTCTGGTTCAGGAAGGACAGTTTATGTGCCACCAGAGACCTGAAGGATGCATACCTTAACGTTCCGATACACAGGGAACATTTTCAGTTCCTGAGGTTTGCCTTTCTGTACCAGCACTTCCAGTTCATAGCTCTTCCTTTTGGCCTTGCTACTGCTCCATGGATATTTTTGAAGGTATTGCAGTAGTGCCTTACCTGGACGATATGTTGGTACAGGCACCATCTTTTTGTCTAGCGGAAGAACACTCAGAGTCCCTTCTCACTCTTCTTTGATCACATGGATGGAAGATAAGCTTGGAAAAGAGTTCTCTTACTCAAAGTACGAGGGTGAATTTTCTGTGGACAATAATAGACTCCATATCCATGAGAATATTTCTCACAGATCAGAGATGTTGCAAGATAACTTCTGCATGTCTTGCCCTCCAGGCCTCCTTGAGACCCTCAGTGGCCCAGTGTATGGAGGTGATCGGACTCATGGTGTCCTGTATGGACATCATTCCCTTTGCCAGATTCCGTCTCAGATTCTTACAACTATGCATGCTGAGACAATGGAACGGAGACCATTCAGATCTGTCTCAACAGATGATGCTGGACAACCTGTCGAGACTCGCTCTCTTGGTGGCTCTGTCCAGATCATCTGTCCCAAGGCACGTGCTTCTTGAGACCGTCCTGGGAGATTGTGACTACAAACACAAGCCTTTCCAGCTGGGGAGCCGTTTGGGGTGCCAAGAAGGCACAAGGGCTGTGGACTCAGGAGTCCTTCCTTACGATCAATATATTGGAACTCTGGGCAATCTTCAATGCCTTTATGGCTTGGCCCCTTTTGGGTTTGTCCCAGTTTATCAGATTCCAAACAGACAATTTAACCTCGGTTGCCTACATCAACCATCAGGGGGGAGTAAGAAGGCGATGAGAGAAGTATCTCAAATTCTAGAGTGGGCAGAAACTCACAGATGTACACTGATCCACATTCCGGGTGTGGACAACTGGGAATCCGACTTCCTCAGCAGGCAATCCTTTCACCCAGGGGAATGGTCCCTCCACCCTGAGGTGTTTGCAGAGATATGCAGCAAGTGGGGGACGCCGGAGATAGATTTCATGGCATCCCACATCATTATCAAGCTACCCAGGTACGAGTCAAGGGATTCTCAGGCGGAACTAATAGATGCCCTATTAGTACCATGGAGGTTCAGACTCGTATATCTTTTTCCTCCATTACCGCTTCACCCTTGTGTGGTGGCTCGCATCAAGCAGGTGCGAGCATCAGTGATTCTGATTGCTCCATTGTGGCCATGAAGGACGTGGTTTGCGGATCTGGTGGTGATGTCCTCATGTCCTCAGTGGAGGTTACCTTGTTGCAGAGATCTGCTGATGCAGGGTCCCTTCGTTCATCAAAATCTATATTCTCTGAAGCTGAGATTGAACGCTTAGTCTTAGCCAAGTGAGGGTTCTGAGAGTGTTATCGACACTCTGGTTCAAGCTCATAAGCCAGTTACTCGTTGTATCTACCATAAAGTGTGGAGGACTTACTTGTACTGGTGTAACGAGTGTTGCTTTTCCTGGCATAAGGTTAAGGTTTCCAGAATTTTATCTTTTCTCCAGGATGGATTGGAGAAGGGTCTATCTACTAGTTCCCTGAAGAAACAGATATTGGCCCTGTCGGTGTTACTGCACAAGAGATTGGCTGAGCTTCCGGACGTGCAGTCCTTTGATAAGGCTCTGACTAGGATCAGACCTGTGTTTAGATCTGGGGCTCCGCCTTGGAGCCTCAATCTTATTCTTAGTGTTTTGCAACAGGCTCCGTTTGAGCCTATGCATACTGTTGACATTAAATTGTTATCTTGGAAAGTTCTTTTTTTGTTGGCTATTGCCTCTGCACGCAGAGTTTCAGAGATTTCTGCTTTGCAATGGGACCCCCCTTATCTTGTTTTCCATGCTGATAAGGCGGTTTTACATACTAAATTAGAGTTCCTCCCTAAGGTGATGTTGAATCGTAACATTAATCAAGAAATTGTTGTTCCTTCTTTGTGTCCTAATCCTTCTTCGGCAAAGGAACGCTTGCTTCACAATCTAGATGTGGTTTGTGCCTTGAAGTTCTATCTTCAGGCTACTAAGGAATTTAGACAATCTTCCTCTTTGTTTGTCATCTATACGGGGAAGCGTTAGGGGCAGAAGGCTACTACGACTTCCTTATCTTTTTGGTTGAGGAGTGTCATCCGCTTAACTTATGAGACAGCGGAGCGACAGCCTCCTGAGAGGATAACGGCTCATTCCACTAGAGCAGGGGCTTCCTCCTGGGCTTTTAAGAACAAAGTCTCTATGGATCAGATTTGTAAGGCGGCTACCTGGTCCTCCTTACACACTTTTTCTAAATTTTACAAGTTTGATGCGTTTACTTCGGTTGAAGCAGCTTTCAGAAGAAAAGTTTTGCAGGCTGTGGTGCCCTCAGAATCTGGAGTTTGGGTATAGTTTTCCCAACACCAGATAAATTCCTTTCCTTCCTGGCAGGGAGAGTCCACGACCCTGCCGGTAATTTATTTTTGATGGGCGGTTCCTTTTTTTATATTATTTCTTCTGGCACCTTTATACCCTGATGTTTCTCCTACTTTTCCTTGTTCCCTCGGCAGAATGACTGGGTGATAGGGGAAGTGGGAGGGATATTTAAGCCTTTGACTGGGGTGTCTTTGCCTCCTCCTAGTGGCCAGGTGTTTTATTTCCCAACAGTAAGGAATTAAGTCGTGGACTTTCCCTACCAGGAAGGAAAGGAATTTCTCTGGTAAGCATAAATTATGTTTCTTTCATGTAATTGGCAAGAGTTGAATGAGCTAGTGACGTATGGGATATACAATCCTACCAGGAGGGGCAATGTTTCCCAAACCTCAAAATGCCTATAAATACACCCCTCACCACCCCCACAATTCAGTTTTTACAAACTTTGCCTCCTATGGAGGTGGTGAAGTAAGTTTGTCCTTAGATTCTACGTTGATATGCGCTTCTCAGCATTTTGAAGCCCCATTCCTCTGAGTACAGTGAATGTCAGAGGGATGTGAAGGGAGTATCACCTATTGAATGCAATGGTTTTCCTCATGGGAGATCTATTTCATAGGTTCTCTGTTATCGTTCGTAGAGATTCATCTCCTACTTCCCTTATTCAGATCGACGATATACTCTCATATTCCATTACCTCTACTGATAACTGTTTCATTACTGGTTTTGCTATCTGCTATATGTGGATGGGTGTCTTTTTGTAAGTATGTTTTCATTACTTAAGACACTCTCAGCTATGGTTTGGCACTTTATGTATTAATATAAAGTTCTAAATATATGTATTGTACTTATATTTGCCAGGTTTATGTATATTTCCTTTTGCAGACTGTCAGTTTCATATTTGGGAAAAGCATTTTTTAGGAAAAAAAATGTATTACCTGGGGTTTAGTCTTTTTTCAAATTGACTGTTTTTCATTAAATTTCGCGGGCAAAATTAGGCTTGCGAGGGCACAAAATGCCAGTATATTGCGTCATTCTTGGGGCAAGATTTTTTGGCACGAAGTTAGGTTCGATGACACAAAATTCGTCATTTCCAGCGTCTTTGTTGACGCCGAGTTCCTTTCACAAGATTGCGTCTTCGATGACGCAAGTGTGTCATTTCCGGATGTTGTTAGCGCCAAAAAAATTCTGTTTCCATTGTGCGTCATAATTGGCGCCAAATATTTTCATTATTTAAAACCCCATTCCTATATGCCTCTTGCCTTTTTCTCTATCAGAGGGCTATGCTGTTTGCATTTTTTTCCCATTCCTGAAACTGCCATATAAGGAAATTTATAATTTCTCCTGTTAAGTGTAGTCAGCCCACGGGTCATCCATTACTTATGGGATTATAATCTCCTCCCTAACAGGAAGTGCAAGAGGATCACCCAAGCAGAGCTGCTATATAGCTCCTCCCCTCTACGTCATACCCAGTCATTCTCTTGCACCTAACTAATAGATAGGACGTGTGAGAGGACTGTGGTTGTTAAACTTAGTTTTTATTTCTTCAATCAAAAGTTTGTTATTTTAAACAGCACCGGAGTGTGTTGTTTTTTCTCAGGCAGCATTAGAGGAAGAATCTACCTGAGTTTGTGTATGATCTTAGCGGTCGTAACTAAGATCCATTTGCTGTTCTCGGCCTTCTGAGGAGTGAGGTAACTTCAGAACAGGGGACAGCGGGCAGGGTTCACCTGCAAGGAGGTATGTTGCAGTATATTATTTTCTAAGGAATGGAATTGACTGAGAAAATACTGCTAATACCCATGTAATGTAAGTGCAGCCTTAAATGCAGTAGTAGCGACTGGTATCAGGCTGATATGTATGTATGTTTTCACTGAGGTATTTCTGGGGAATGGAACTTCACTAAGAAAATACTGTATACATTTAACTTATATTTGAGCCTCCACTGCAGTGAAAGCGACTAGCAGCAGGCTGATTAATAACATTTAATATTTTTATTTTTAAACGTTTACTGGCATGTTAATCGTTTTTCTCTGAGGTACTTGGTGATAAAACTTTTTGGGCATTATTTTCCACATGGCTGTCGTTTATTTATGAATAAATTCAGTTTACTGAGCTTCCCCACTGTTGTAACATGAGTGGGAGGGGCCTATTTTGGCGCTTTATTGCGCAGTAAAAATTCAGTCACAGTCTTCCCATTTCTTTCTCCATGATCCAGGACGTCTCTACAGAGCCCAGGGGTCTCCAAAACTAGTTTTGAGGGAGGTAATCACTCACAGTAGACCTGTGAGACTGTGCTTTTGACTGTGATAAAAACGTTTATATTAAATTGTTTTCCGTTTTTGGGTACTAAGGGGTTAATCATCCATTTGCTGGTGGGTGCAATCCTTTGCTAACTTAATGCATTTACTGTGAAAATTTTACAAATTTGACACTTTTGCTTCTTCGGAGGCTGTTTTTGGGAGAAAGGTTCTTCAGGCAGTGGTTCCTTCCGTGTAAAGGTCCTGCCTGTCCCTCCCGTCATCCGTGTACTTTTAGCTTTGGTATTGGTATCCCATAAGTAATGGATGACCCGTGGACTGACTACACTTAACAGGAGAAAACATAATTTATGCTTACCTGATAAATTCCTTTCTCCTGTAGTGTAGTCAGTCCACGGCCCGCCCTGTTTTTACTGCAGGTCTAAATTTTAAATTAAACTCCAGTCACCACTGCACCCTATAGTTTCTCCTTTCTCGTTTGGTTTCGGTCGAATGACAGGGTATGACGTAGAGGGGAGGAGCTATATAGCAGCTCTGCTTGGGTGATCCTCTTGCACTTCCTGTTAGGGAGGAGATATAATCCCATAAGTAATGGATGACCCGTGGACTGACTACACTACAGGAGAAAGGAATTTATCAGGTAAGCATAAATTATGTTTTTACTTTATATGTTGTTTTTTCTCTTACATTTGCAAGATGTCTCAATCTGATCCTGTCTCAGAAACCACTGTTGGAACCATGCTGCCTGATAACAGTTCTACCAAAGCTAAGTGCATTTGTTGTAAATTTGGGGACATTATATCTCCAGCTGTGGTATGTAATAGTTGTCATGATAAGCTTTTACATGCAGAGAATGTGTCCATCAGTAATAGTACATTGCCTGTTGTTCCTTCCACATCTAATATACAAGATATACCTGTGAATTTAAAAGATTTTATTGCTGATGCAATTCAGAAGGCTTTGTCTGCCATCCCGCCTTCTAATAAACGTAAAAGATCTTTTAAAACTTCTCATAAAGTTGATGAAATTTCTAATGACCGACAACATGCTGAATTATTCTCATCTGATGAGGATCTATCTGATTCAGAAGATCCTTCCTCTGATATTGACACTGACAAATCTACTTATTTATTTAAAATGGAGTATATTCGTTCTTTGTTAAAAGAAATGTTGATTACATTGGATATTGAGGAAACTAGTCCTCTTGATGTTAAAACTAGTAGACATTTAAATTCTGTTTATAAACCTCCTGTGGTTACTCCTGAGGTTTTTCCAGTTCCTGATGCTATTTCTGATATGATTTCTATGGAATGGAATAGGCCTTTTATTCCTTCTTCAAGGTTTAAAAAATCGTATCCTTTTCCAGCAGTTAGATTGGAGTTTTTAGAAAAGATCCCCAAAGGGCTATTTCTACTCTTGCTAAACGTACTACTAGTCCTATGGAAGATAGTACTTCCTTTAAAGATCCTTTAGATAGGAAACTTGAATCCTATCTAAGGAAAGCCTATTTATATTCTGGTCATCTGCTCAGACCTGCAATTTATTTGGCTGATGTTGCAGCTGCATCAACTTTTTGGTTGGAAATTTTAGCGCAACAGGAAACAAATACTGATTTTGTCTAGCATTGTTCGCTTGCTTCAACATGCTAATCATTTTATTTGTGATGCCATTTTTTTATATCATCCAAAATTGATGTTAAATCTATGTCTTTAGCCATTTTAGCTAGGAGAGCTTTGTGGCTTAAATCTTGGAATGCTGACATGGTATATAAGTATAGATTACTATCAATTTCTTTCCAAGGTAATACGTTATTTGGTTCTCAGTTGGATTCAATTATTTCAACTGTCACTGGGTGGAAGGGAGTTTTTTGCCTCAGGATAAAAGACCTAAAGGTAAATCTAAAGCTTCTAACCGTTTTCGTTCCTTTCGACAAAATAAGGAACAGAAACCTAATCCTTCCCCCAAAGAATCTGGTTCCAATTGGAAATCTTCTTCAAGTTGGAGTAAATCCAAACGATTTAAGAAATCAAGCCAGCCCCCAAGTCTGCATGAAAGTGCGGCCCTCATTCCAGCTCAGCTGGTAGGGGGCAGATTAAGATTCTTCCAGAAAATTTGGGCAGATTCTGTCCAAAATCAATGGATTCAGAGTATTGTCTTTCAAGGGTACCAAATAGGATTCAGAGTAAGACCTCCTGTGAGAAGATTTTTTCCTCTCACGCATCCCAGCAAATCCAGTAAATTCAAATCCAGTTTCTCCAACATAGGTGTGTCCGGTCCACGGCGTCATCCTTACTTGTGGGATATTCTCTTCCCCAACAGGAAATGGCAAAGAGCCCAGCAAAGCTGGTCACATGATCCCTCCTAGGCTCCGCCTACCCCAGTCATTCTCTTTGCCGTTGTACAGGCAACATCTCCACGGAGATGGCTTAGAGTTTTTTAGTGTTTAACTGTAGTTTTTATTATTCAATCAAGAGTTTGTTATTTTAAAATAGTGCTGGTATGTACTATTTACTCTGAAACAGAAAAGAGATGAAGATTTCTGTTTGTAAGAGGAAAATGATTTTAGCAACCGTTACTAAAATCCATGGCTGTTCCACACAGGACTGTTGAGAGGAATTAACTTCAGTTGGGGGAACAGTGAGCAGTCTTTTGCTGCTTGAGGTATGACACATTCTAACAAGACGATGTAATGCTGGAAGCTGTCATTTTCCCTATGGGATCCGGTAAGCCATTTTTATTCAGACAGTAAATAAGGGCTTCACAAGGGCTTATTAAGACTGTAGACATTTTCTGGGCTAAATCGATTCATATATACACATATTTAGCCTTGAGGAATCATTTAATCTGGGTATTTTTGTAAAATAATATCGGCAGGCACTGTTTTAGACACCTTATTCTCTAGGGGCTTTCCCTAATCATAGGCAGAGCCTCATTTTCGCGCCGGTATTGCGCACTTGTTTTTTGAGAAGCATGACATGCAGTCGCATGTGTGAGGAGCTCTGATACATAGAAAAGACTTTCTGAAGGCGTCATTTGGTATCGTATTCCCCTTTGGGCTTGGTTGGGTCTCAGCAAAGCAGATACCAGGGACTGTAAAGGGGTTAAAGTTAAAAACGGCTCCGGTTCCGTTATTTTAAGGGTTAAAGCTTCCAAATTTGGTGTGCAATACTTTTAAGGCTTTAAGACACTGTGGTGAAATTTTGGTGAATTTTGAACAATTCCTTCATACTTTTTCGCAATTGCAGTAATAAAGTGTGTTCAGTTTAAAATTTAAAGTGACAGTAACGGTTTTATTTTAAAACGTTTTTTGTACTTTGTTATCAAGTTTATGCCTGTTTAACATATCTGAACTACCAGATAGACTGTGTTCTGAATGTGGGGAAGCCAAGGTTCCTTCTCATTTAAATAAATGTGATTTATGTGACACTGAAAATGATGCCCAAGATGATTCCTCAAGTGAGGGGAGTAAGCATGGTACTGCATCATTCCCTCCTTCGTCTACACGAGTTTTGCCCACTCAGGAGGCCCCTAGTACATCTAGCGCGCCAATACTCCTTACTATGCAACAATTAACGGCTGTAATGGATAATTCTATCAAAAACATTTTAGCCAAAATGCCCACTTATCAGCGTAAGCGCGACTGCTCTGTTTTAGATACTGAAGAGCATGAGGACGCTGATGATAATGGTTCTGAAATGCCCCTACACCAGTCTGAGGGGGCCAGGGAGGTTTTGTCTGAGGGAGAAATTTCAGATTCAGGGAAAATTTCTCAACAAGCTGAACCCGATGTGATTACATTTAAATTTAAGTTGGAACATCTCCGCGCTCTGCTTAAGGAGGTATTATCCACTCTGGATGATTGTGAGAATTTGATCATCCCAGAGAAACTATGTAAAATGGACAAGTTCCTAGAGGTCCCGGGGCTCCCAGAAGCTTTTCCTATACCCAAGCGGGTGGCGGACATTGTAAATAAAGAATGGGAAAGGCCCGGTATACCTTTCGTCCCTCCCCCCATATTTAAAAAATTGTTTCCTATGGTCGACCCCAGAAAGGACTTATGGCAGACAGTCCCCAAGGTCGAGGGAGCGGTTTCTACTTTAAACAAACGCACCACTATACCCATAGAAGATAGTTGTGCTTTCAAAGATCCTATGGATAAAAAATTAGAAGGTTTGCTTAAAAAGATGTTTGTTCAGCAAGGTTACCTTCTACAACCAATTTCATGCATTGTCCCTGTCACTACAGCCGCGTGTTTCTGGTTCGATGAGCTAGTAAAGGCGATCGATAGTGATTCTCCTCCTTATGAGGAGATTATGGACAGAATCCGTGCTCTCAAATTGGCTAATTCTTTCACCCTAGACGCCACTTTGCAATTGGCTAGGTTAGCGGCGAAGAATTCTGGGTTTGCTATTGTGGCGCGCAGAGCGCTTTGGTTGAAATCTTGGTCAGCGGATGCGTCTTCCAAGAACAAACTCCTTAACATTCCTTTCAAGGGTAAAACGCTGTTTGGCCCTGACTTGAAAGAGATTATCTCTGATATCACTGGGGGTAAGGGCCACGCCCTTCCTCAGGATAGGTCTTTCAAGGCCAAAAATAAACCTAATTTTCGTCCCTTTCGTAGAAACGGACCAGCCCCAAGTGCTACGTCCTCTAAGCAAGAGGGTAATACTTCTCAAGCCAAGCCAGCCTGGAGACCAATGCAAGGCTGGAACAAGGGAAAGCAGGCCAAGAAACCTGCCACTGCTACCAAGACAGCATGAAATGTTGGCCCCCGATCCGGGACCGGATCTGGTGGGGGGCAGACTCTCTCTCTTCGCTCAGGCTTGGGCAAGAGTTGTTCTGGATCCTTGGGCACTAGAAATAGTCTCCCAAGGTTATCTTCTGGAATTCAAGGGGCTTCCCCCAAGGGGGAGGTTCCACAGGTCTCAATTGTCTTCAGACCACATAAAGAGACAGGCATTCTTACATTGTGTAGAAGACCTGTTAAAAATGGGAGTGATTCATCCTGTTCCATTAGGAGAACAAGGGATGGGGTTCTACTCCAATCTGTTCATAGTTCCCAAAAAAGAGGGAACGTTCAGACCAATCTTAGATCTCAAGATCTTAAACAAGTTTCTCAAGGTTCCATCGTTCAAAATGGAAACCATTCGAACAATTCTTCCTTCCATCCAGGAAGGTCAATTCATGACCACGGTGGATTTAAAGGATGCGTATCTACATATTCCTATCCACAAGGAACATCATCGGTTCCTAAGGTTCGCATTCCTGGACAAGCATTACCAGTTTGTGGCGCTTCCTTTCGGATTAGCCACTGCTCCAAGGATTTTCACAAAGGTACTAGGGTCCCTTCTAGCGGTGCTAAGACCAAGGGGCATTGCAGTAGTACCTTACTTGGACGACATTCTGATTCAAGCGTCGTCCCTTCCTCAAGCAAAGGCTCACACGGACATAGTCCTGGCCTTTCTCAGATCTCACGGATGGAAAGTGAACGTGGAAAAGAGTTCTCTATCCCCGTCGACAAGGGTTCCCTTCTTGGGAACAATAATAGACTCCTTAGAAATGAGGATTTTTCTGACAGAGGCCAGAAAAACAAAACTTCTAAACTCTTGTCAAACACTTCATTCCGTTCCTCTTCCTTCCATAGCGCAGTGCATGGAAGTAATAGGTTTGATGGTAGCGGCAATGGACATAGTTCCTTTTGCGCGCATTCATCTAAGACCATTACAACTGTGCATGCTCAGTCAGTGGAATGGGGACTATACAGACTTGTCTCCGAAGATACAAGTAAATCAGAGGACCAGAGACTCACTCCGTTGGTGGCTGTCCCTGGACAACCTGTCACAAGGGATGACCTTCCGCAGACCAGAGTGGGTCATTGTCACGACCGACGCCTGTCTGATGGGCTGGGGCGCGGTCTGGGGATCCCTGAAAGCTCAGGGTCTTTGGTCTCGGGAAGAATCTCTTCTACCGATAAATATTCTGGAACTGAGAGCGATATTCAATGCTCTCAAGGCTTGGCCTCAGCTAGCAAAGGCCAAGTTCATACGGTTTCAATCAGACAACATGACGACTGTTGCGTACATCAACCATCAGGGGGGAACAAGGAGTTCCCTGGCGATGGAAGAAGTGACCAAAATCATTCAATGGGCGGAGACTCACTCCTGCCACCTGTCTGCAATCCACATCCCAGGAGTGGAAAATTGGGAAGCGGATTTTCTGAGTCGTCAGACATTACATCCGGGGGAGTGGGAACTCCATCCGGAAATCTTTGCCCAAATTACTCAACTGTGGGGCATTCCAGACATGGATCTGATGGCCTCTCGTCAGAACTTCAAGGTCCCTTGCTACGGGTCCAGATCCAGGGATCCCAAGGCGACTCTAGTAGATGCACTAGTAGCACCTTGGACCTTCAAACTAGCTTATGTATTCCCGCCGTTTCCTCTCATCCCCAGGCTGGTAGCCAGGATCAATCAGGAGAGGGCGTCGGTGATCTTGATAGCTCCTGCGTGGCCACGCAGGACTTGGTATGCAGATCTGGTGAATATGTCATCGGCTCCACCATGGAAGCTACCTTTGAGACGAGACCTTCTTGTTCAAGGTCCGTTCGAACATCCGAATCTGGTCTCACTCCAGCTGACTGCTTGGAGATTGAACGCTTGATCTTATCAAAACGAGGGTTCTCAGATTCTGTTATTGATACTCTTGTTCAGGCCAGAAAGCCTGTAACTAGAAAAATTTACCACAAAATATGGAAAAAATATATCTGTTGGTGTGAATCTAAAGGATTCCCTTGGGACAAGGTAAAGATTCCTAAGATTCTATCCTTTCTTCAAGAAGGATTGGAGAAAGGATTATCTGCAAGTTCCTTGAAGGGACAGATTTCTGCCTTGTCTGTGTTACTTCACAAAAAGCTGGCAGCTGTGCCAGATGTTCAAGCCTTTGTTCAGGCTCTGGTTAGAATCAAGCCTGTTTACAAACCTTTGACTCCTCCTTGGAGTCTCAACTTAGTTCTTTCAGTTCTTCAGGGGGTTCCGTTTGAACCCTTACATTCCGTTGATATTAAGTTATTATCTTGGAAAGTTTTGTTTTTGGTTGCAATTTCTTCTGCTAGAAGAGTTTCAGAATTATCTGCTCTGCAGTGTTCTCCTCCTTATCTGGTGTTCCATGCAGATAAGGTGGTTTTACGTACTAAACCTGGTTTTCTTCCAAAAGTTGTTTCTAACAAAAACATTAACCAGGAGATAGTCGTGCCTTCTTTGTGTCCGAAACCAGTTTCTAAGAAGGAACGTTTGTTGCACAATTTGGATGTTGTTCGCGCTCTAAAATTCTATTTAGATGCTACAAAGGATTTTAGACAAACATCTTCCTTGTTTGTTGTTTATTCTGGTAAAAGGAGAGGTCAAAAAGCAACTTCTACCTCTCTCTCTTTTTGGATTAAAAGCATCATCAGATTGGCTTACGAGACTGCCGGACGGCAGCCTCCTGAAAGAATCACAGCTCATTCCACTAGGGCTGTGGCTTCCACATGGGCCTTCAAGAACGAGGCTTCTGTTGATCAGATATGTAGGGCAGCGACTTGGTCTTCACTGCACACTTTTACCAAATTTTACAAGTTTGATACTTTTGCTTCTTCTGAGGCTATTTTTGGGAGAAAGGTTTTGCAAGCCGTGGTGCCTTCCATTTAGGTGACCTGATTTGCTCCCTCCCTTCATCCGTGTCCTAAAGCTTTGGTATTGGTTCCCACAAGTAAGGATGACGCCGTGGACCGGACACACCTATGTTGGAGAAAACAGAATTTATGTTTACCTGATAAATTACTTTCTCCAACGGTGTGTCCGGTCCACGGCCCGCCCTGGTTTTTTAATCAGGTCTGATAATTTATTTTCTTTAACTACAGTCACCACGGTATCATATGGTTTCTCCTATGCAAATATTCCTCCTTAACGTCGGTCGAATGACTGGGGTAGGCGGAGCCTAGGAGGGATCATGTGACCAGCTTTGCTGGGCTCTTTGCCATTTCCTGTTGGGGAAGAGAATATCCCACAAGTAAGGATGACGCCGTGGACCGGACACACCGTTGGAGAAAGTAATTTATCAGGTAAACATAAATTCTGTTTTTATTCAAATCTATTCATTGTCTCAAAGAAAGAAAATTCATTCAGGCCAGTTCTGGATCTGAAAATTTTGAATCGTTATGTAAGAGTGCCAACTTTCAAAATGGTGACTATAAGGACTTTTCTGCCTTTTGTTCAGCAAGGGCATTATATTTCCACAATAGACTTACAAGATGCATATCTTCATATTCTGATTCATCCAGATCATTATCAGTTTCTGAGATTCTCTTTTCTAGACAAGCATTACCAATTTGTCGCTCTTCCATTTTGGCCTAGCGACAGCTCCAAGAATCTTTTCAAAAGTTCTCGGTGCCCTTCTCTCTGTAATCAGAAAACGGGTATTGCGGTGTTTCCTTATTTGGAAGATATCTTGGTACTAGCTCAGTCTTTACATTCTGCAGAATCTCACACAAATCAACTAGTGTTGTTTCTTCAAAGACATGGTTGGAGGATCAATTTACCAAAAAAGTTATTTGATTCCTCAGACAAGGGTCACCTTTTTAGGTTTCCAGATAGATTCAGTGTCCATGACTCTGTCTCTAACAGACAAGAGAAGATTAAAATTGGTTTCAGCTTGTTGGAACCTTCAGTCTCAATCATTCCCTTCAGTAGCTATATGCATGGAAGTTTTAGGTCTCATGACTGCAGCATCGGACGCGATCCCCTTTGCTCATTTTCACATGAGACCTCTCCATCTTTGTATGCTGAACCAGTGGTGCAGGGATTATACAAAGATATCACAATTAATATCCTTAAATTCCAATGTTAGACTATCTCTGACTTGGTGGTTAGATCACCATCGTATAGTTCTAGGGGCCTCTTTCGTTCGTAGTAATTACAACAGATGCAAGTCTTTCAGGTTGGGGAGCTGTCTGGGGATCTCTGACAGCACAAGGGGGTTGGAAATCTCAAGAGGCGAGATTACCAATCAATATTTGAATTGGTAATCTCGCCTCTCAGGGCTTTTCAGGTTTGGCCTCTGTTGAAGAGAGAACCGTTCACTTGTTTTCAGACAGACAATATCACAACTGTGGCTTATGTCAATCATCAGGGTGGGACTCACAGTGCCCTAGTTATGGAAGAAGTATCTTGAATACTTGCTTGAGTGGAATCCAGCTCCTGTCTAATTTCTGCGGTTCATATCCCAGGTATAGACAATTGGGAAGTGGATTATCTCAGCCGTCAGACTTTACATCCGGAGGAGTGGTCCCTCCATCCGGATGTGTTTTCTCAGATTGTTCAGATGTGGGGTCTTCCAGAAATAGATCTGATGGCTTCTCATCTAAACAAGAAACTTTCCAGGTACCTGTCCAGATCCAGGGATCCTCAGGCGGAAGAAGTGGATGCGTTGACAGTTCCTTGGTGTTACCAACCTGCTTATATTTTCCCGCCTCTAGTTCTTCTTCCAAGAGTGATCTCCAAAATCATCATGGAACAATCGTTTGTGTTGCTGGTAGCTCCAACATGGCCTCACAGGTTTTGGTATGCGGATCTTGTTCAAATGTCTAGTTGCCAACCTTGGCCACTTCCATTAAGGCTAGACCTTCTGTCTCAAGGTCCGTTTTTTCATCAGGTTCTCAAATCATTAAATTTGAAGGTATGGAAATTGAACGCCTAGTGCTTAGTCATAGAGGTTTCTCTGACCCAGTGATTAATACTATGTTACAGGCTCATAAATCTGTTTCTAGGAAGATTTATTATCGAGTTTAGAAGACTTATATTTCTTGGTGTTCTTCTCATAAATTCTCTTGGCATTCTTTTAGAATTCCTAGAATTTTAAAGTTTCTTCAGGATGGTTTGGGTAAGGGTTTGTCTGCAAGTTCCTTGAAGGGACAAATCTCTGCTCTTTCTGTTTTATTTTACAGAAAGATTGCTAAGCTTCCTGATATTCACTGTTTTGTACAGGCTTTGGTCCGTATCAAGCCTGTCATTAAATCAATCTCTCCTCCTTGGAGTCTTAATTTGGTTTTGAAAGCTTTACAGGTTCCTGCATTTTAAGCCTATGCATTCTTTGGACATTAAACTACTTTCTTGGAAAGTGTTTCTTTTGGCCATCTTTTCTGCTAGAAGAGTTTCTGAATTATATGCTCTTTCTTGTGAATCTCCTTTTCTGATTTTTCATTGGGATAAGGCGGTTTTGCTGACTTCTTTTAAATTCTTACCTAAGGTTGTGAATTCTAACAACTTTAATAGAGAAATTGTTGTCCCTTCTTTGTGTCCTAATCCTAAGAATTCTTTAGAGAGATCCTTACATTCTTTGGATGTGGTGAGAGCTTTGAAATATTATGTTGAAGCTACTAAAGATTTCAGGAAGACTTCTAGTCTATTTATTATCTTTTCTGGTTCTAGGAAAGGTCAGAAGGCTTCTGCCGTTTTCTTTGGCATCTTGGTTAAAGCTTTTTATTCACCAGGCTTATTTGGAGTCGGGTCAAGCCCCGCCTCAGAGAGTTACAGCTTATTTTACTAGATCAGTCTCTACTTCGTGGGCTTTTAAGAATGAAGCTTCAGTTGATCAGATTTGCAAAGCAGCAACTTGGTCTTCTTTGCATACATTTACTAAATTCTACCATTTTTATGTATTTGCTTCTTCGGAAGCAGTTTTTGGTAGAAAAGTTCTTCAGGCAGCTGTTTCAGCTTGATTCTTCTGCCTATGTTTTAAGTTTTTTTTCTTTCATTTATGAGAAAAAATGTATTATTTTGGTTGTGGATTTAATTTTTTCAGCGGAAAATAGCTGTTTATTTTATCCCTCTCTAGTGACTCTTGTGTGGAGTTCCACATCTTGGGTATTGCTATCCCATATGTCACTAGCTCATGGACTCTTGCCAATTACATGAAAGAAAACATAATTTATGTAAGAACTTACCTGATAAATTAATTTCTTTCATATTGGCAATAGTCCATGAGGCCCGCCCTTTCTATGGTGGTTATGATTTTTTTGTATAAAGCACAATTATTTCCAAATTCCTTTGTTGATGCTTTTTACTCCTTTCTTTATCACCCCACTACTTGGCTATTCGTTAAACTGAATTGTGGGTGTGCTGAGGGGTGTATTTATATATTTATAGGCATTTTCCCTCGTGGTAGGATTGTATATCCCATACGTCACTAGCTCATGGACTCTTGCCATTATGAAAGAAATGAATTTATCAGGTAAGTTCTTACATAAATTATGTTTTTTATTTAATAATTAATAAGAGCAAAATGCTCAACCAAAGTAATTTTTAAATGTTCGATATATACATATATAACTTTAAAGGGACATGAAATCCAGATTATTTCCTTTATGGTTCAGATAGCGAATGCAATTTTAAGCATTGTGAAAGAAGCAGCAATACATTACTGGGAGCTAGCTGTACACATTGTGTGAGCCAATAATATGAGGCATATATGTGCAGCCACTAATCAACAGCTTCTGAACCTACCTAGGTTTTCTTTTAACAAAGGATACCAAGAGAACAAAACAAATTAAGAGTATTAAATTGGAAAGATGCTTAAAATATTATGCTCTATCTGAATCATGACTGAAAGAAATTGGCACTTATGTCCCTTTAATATCTTTAAAATCATTTAGGCAGCCAGATTTGCTCACTCACAGTGTGACTTTTGTCACGGTTGACTGAGATGATGTCAGTTAAATCAGAAGCAGTTTTTATGTCACATCATTTTAGGCTGGCAGGTGTTTACTGGTTGCATTAGATAAAGGGCCAGCTGGTTACTGGGGATAGGCAGCTGTTCACCCCACCCCCTTCTCCCCCAGGCTGGTCTTTATAGTCATATTTACATACTACATTTACAGGATATGTAGGTCACACAAAGACAGACTGATATATGGTGCTGGTGCACAAGGCTGATAGTTTGCATGATTGCTTCAAAGGGACATTCCTTTATTTAATTTGATAAATAACAACACTGTGTGTATATATATATATATATATATATATATATATATATATATACAGGTAGCCCTCAGTTTACGCCGGGGTTAGGTTTCAGATGGAATGGTTGTAAATCAAAACCGTTGTAAATTGAAACCCAGTTTATAATGTAAGTCAATGGGAAGTGAGGGAGTTAAGTTCCAGGCCCCTCTCAAAATTGGCATAAGTAACACCTAATACATTATTTTTAAAGCTTTGAAATGAAGACTTTAAATGCTAAACAGCATTCTAAACCTAATAAAATAATCACACAACACAGAATATATAATTAAACTAAGTTAAATGAACAAAAACATTTGCTAAACAGCATTATAAACCTAATAAAATAATCACACAACACAGCCTTTACTTGCATTTTTCTGCAAACAGTTCTTTCTATGCATTCCAATCTGGACTGATTTATAGACAGGAAGATCTTGTTCCTCTGCAAGCTGCTCGATAGCTCAGGTCTGGTTAAACTGATTAATTTCAGCTTGTTGGGCTTGCATATCTTTGCTGCAACACAAGCGGACAGCTCCACCTACTGGCTATTTTAATCAATGCACTGCTTCTCATTGCTTTTCAATAGCATTCACATGACGGAAAAAAAAGGTTGTTATTCTGAAACGGTGCAAATTGAACCGTTGTAAACCGAGGGCCACCTGTATATATATATATATATATACTGTGTGTATGTGTATATGTGTGTGTGTATGTATGTATGTATGTGTGTGTGTATATATATATATATATATATATATATATGTGTATATATATATATATATACTGTATATGTGTGTGTGTGTATGTATGTGTATATATATACATATATATTTGTGTGTGTGTATGTATATATATATATATATAATTACGGCAGAAGGTCGAAACATGTTAGCCTGATGCATTTGTTTTTATGTGCATAGTACCTCCATGCTTTTATAATGGACAACGAATAAACTACGTTTGTTTTACTTCGCCTTTGGGCGCCTTTTCTTTCAACTTGTTCACACACACACACACATATATATATATATATATATATATATATGTATGTAATGTATATACGTATGTAAGTATGTGTGTGTGTATATATATATATATATATATATACACACATACAGTTTATATATATATATATATAATTTATTTTGCTCACTTTTTCTGTAAAATATCTTTGAAAATTGTGCATTGCAGGGCCCAGTAGCTACTTAACAAAGGGCCCTGGAGCAAATTTGTTTCAGGGCCCCCCAGTGGTAACTCAGTGCTAAGCAATAATAATATACATGCAGCTCAGATAGATAGATCTGCATTAATAAAACGCTCCCCTGCTTTAGGATCGTACACATTCTGTGCACACCTATGTATAGACTGGTTGCTATGGGCCCCCCACGCACTGGGACTGCTGCACCAATAGTAGTTCACCCCTGCTTGGTGCACACTGTAAAGAAGCTTGAGTTCAAATTGAGAAACCTAGGTGTGTTGCACAATTCTGCTAATATACTGTACAAGTTTCATACTACACAGTAATACACAGACAGAGCAGTGGCCACACTCGTACACATTTATTCCTAATTGGCCACAATCATGATAAATATATTCACTAAGGTTTTGAAAGATGTGACCAGTGTAAATGCTTTTGAAACTTTTATTTTGTTTGTAGAGCTTAAAGGGACATGAAAATAAAAATATTTATTTCATGATTCAGACAGGGCATGCAATATTAAAGGGACAGTCTACAATATAATTTGTATTGTTTACAAAGATAGATAACCTCTTTATTACCCATTCCCCAGTTTTGTATAACCAACACAGTTATATTAATATACATTTTACCTCTGTGATTACCTTGTATCTAAGCATCTTCTGACAGACCCCTGATCACATGACTTTTCATTTATTATCTATTGACTTGCATTTAGTACTGTGTTGTGCTAAATCTCCTCGGATGTGAACACATTATCTATATGGCCACATGAACTAGCAGTCTCCTGTTGTGAAAAGCAATTTAAAAAGCCTGTCATAAGAGGTGGCCTTCAAGTGCTTAGAAATTAGCATATGAGTCTATCTAGGTTTAGTTTCAACTAAGAATACCAAGAGAACAAAGCAAATTTGATGATAAAAGTAAATTGGAAAGTTGATTAAAAGTCCAATCTGAATAATGAAAGTTTAATTTTGACTAGATTCACTTTACTGGTGCTGCTGCATTTTTGAATTTATATCATTCTTTGGGCTTAGGTGTGAAGCCCAGCAGCTAGTACAGGAGACACTGGTATTGAATAATCTTGTCTATACTATGGGGCAAATTGTTTCAGGGGCCCACTGTTGTTAACTGTATAGACTGGTTGCTATTGGCACAGAATGTGTATGATCCTAAAGCAGAGGAGCCTTTTTATCAGTGCAGATCTATCTATCTATCTGAGCTGCATGTATATTATTATTGCTTAGTATTGAGTTAACAACACTTGGGCCCTGGGGCCACTGCACCTGCTGCACTAATAGTGGTGTACACAGTAAATAAGCTTGAGTTCAAACTGAGAAACCTAGGTGTGTTGCACAATTCTGCTAATATACTGTCCAAGTTTCATGCTACACAGTGATACACAGAGCAGTAGACCAAACTCACACAGCTATCCCGAATTAGCCACAATCATGATAAATATATTCACTAAGGTTATGAAAGATGTGACCACATTTGTGTCACATTTTCTTTGTTCTCTTAGTATCTTTTGTTGAAAAGCATACCTAGGTATGCTCAGGAGCTGGGTGCTAGCTGCGGATTAGTGGCTGTATGTATATAGCTATTTTTTCATTGGCTTACCTATGTGTTGAGCTAGCTCCCAGTATTGCATTGCTGATTCTTCAGTAATGAAGTCAATTGGAAAGTTGTTTAAAATTGCCTGCTCTGTCAGAATCAGGAAAGAAAAATGTTGGGTTTCATGTCCCTTTAATTGCTGTTGTTTGCTAGGTAAGTTGTAAGTATTGTCTTTAATATCCCTTTAAAGTTCTCACAGTGAAGCAGCATAAAATACAGATGTTAGTTGGGAATGTGTTCAAAATCACTTTAAAGGAAGATAAAAGTGCCAAAAGAAAATGCTTTAAGATGGTTTATTATTGCACCATTGTTTATCTGTAACTATGGGCATAATCATATAAAGGTATCTGGGCCTGTGGCATTTTTCTAAGTAACCAGTTCTTTTAGCCCCTGGAGGAATTCCCTAAAGGCAGTTTCTTCTGTTATGTGTGATCAGTCCACGGGTCATCATTACTTCTGGGATATAACTCCTCCCCAACAGGAAATGCAAGAGGATTCACCCAGCAGAGCTGCATATAGCTCCTCCCCTCTACGTCAGTCCCAGTCATTCTCTTGCACCCAACGACTAGATAGGATGTGTGAGAGGACTATGGTGATTATACTTAGTTTTTATGACTTCAATCAAAAGTTTGTTATTTTAAAATAGCACCGGAGCGTGTTATTACTTCTCTGGCAGAGTTTGAGGAAGAATCTGACAGAGATTTTTACTATGATTTTAACCGGAGTCGTTAAGATCATATTGCTGTTCTCGACCATCTGAGGGAGGTAAAGGCTTCAGATCAGGGGACAGCGGGCAGATGAATCTGCATTGAGGTATGTGGCAGTTTTTATTTTCTGAATGGAATTGATGAGAAAAGCCTGCCATACCGTTAAAATGACATGTATGTATACACTTCAGTATTCTGGGGATGGTATTTCACCGGAACTACTCTGTTAAAGGTCATTAATCCTTTTAATAACTATTCTCATGTTAAACGTTTTTGCTGGAATGTAGAATCGTTTAACTTTGCTGAGGTACTGTGTGAATAAATATTTGGGCATTATTTTCCACTTGGCAGTTTTTTTTTTTTTTTTTTTTTTGCTTTAATTGTGACAGTTTCGTTTCTCTTCACTGCTGTGTGGGAGAGGGAAGGGGCCGTTTTTGGCGCTCTTTGCTACGCATCAAAAAATTACAGTCAGTTACTTTTATATTTCCTGCATGATCCGGTTCATCTCTGACAGATCTCAGGGGTCTTCAAACTTCTTTGAAGGGAGGTAAATTCTCTCAGCAGAGCTGTGAGAATCCTTATAGTGACTGTGAATAAAAACGTTGTTTTATTTTCTTATGTACAAATTTAATTAGTGTTGTTTTTACTAATGGGAACAAACCTTTGCTAAAAGATTGTGTTGTTTTAAAGTTTGATGCTATAACAGTTTTTCAGTTCATTATTTCAACTGTCATTTAATCGTTAGTACCTCTTTGAGGCACAGTGCGTTTTTTTGCTAAAAAAGATTATAACCAAGTTGTAAGTTTTTTTGCTAGTGTGTTAAACATGTCTGACTCAGAGGAAGATATCTGTGTCATTTGTTCCAATGCCAAGGTGGAGCCCAATAGAAATTTATGTACTAACTGTATTGATGCTACTTTAAATAAAAGTCAATCTGTACAATGTGAACAAATTTCACCAAACTGCGAGGGGAGAGTTATGCCGACTAACTCGCCTCACGCGGCAGTACCTGCATCTCCCGCCCGGGAGGTGCGTGATATTTTGGCGCCTAGTACATCTGGGCGGCCATTACAGATAACATTACAAGATATGGCTACTGTTATGACTGAAGTTTTGTCTAAATTACCAGAACTAAGAGGCAAGCGTGATCACTCTGGGGTGAGAACAGAGTGCGCTGACAATGCTAGGGCCATGTCTGATACTGCGTCACAGCTCGCAGAGCATGAGGACGGAGAGCTTCATTCTGTGGGTGACGGTTCTGATCCAAACAGATTGGACTCAGATATTTCAAATTTTAAATTTAAATTGGAGAACCTCCGTGTACTACTAGGGGAGGTCTTAGCAGCTCTCAACGATTGTAACACCGTTGCAATACCAGAGAAACTGTGTAGGTTGGATAAATACTTTGCGGTACCGGCGAGTACTGACGTTTTTCCTATACCTAAGAGACTAACTGAAATTGTTACTAAGGAGTGGGATAGACCCGGTGTGCCGTTCTCACCCCCTCCAATATTTAGAAAGATGTTTCCAATAGACGCCACCACTAGGGACTTATGCAAACGGTCCCCAAGGTGGAGGGAGCAGTTTCTACTTTAGCTAAGCGTACCACTATCCCGGTGGAGGATAGCTGTGCTTTCTCAGATCCAATGGATAAAAAATTAGAGGGTTACCTTAAGAAAATGTTTGTTCAACAAGGTTTTATATTACAACCCCTTGCATGTATCGCGCCGATTACGGCTGCGGCAGCATTTTGGATTGAGTCGCTTGAAGAGAACCTTAGTTCCTCTACGCTAGACGACATTACGGACAGGCTTAGAGTCCTTAAACTAGCTAATTCTTTCATTTCGGAGGCCGTAGTACATTTAACCAAACTTACGGCTAAGAACTCAGGATTCGCCATACAGGCACGCAGGGCGCTGTGGCTAAAATCCTGGTCAGCTGATGTTACTTCTAAGTCCAAATTACTTAATATACCTTTCAAGGGGCAGTCCTTATTCGGGCCCGGTTTGAAAGAAATTATCGCTGACATTACGGGAGGTAAGGGCCACGCCCTACCTCAGGACAAGGCCAAAGTTAAGGCTAGACAGTCTAATTTTCGTCCCTTTCGGAATTTCAAAACAGGAGCAGCATCAACCTCCACTGCACCAAAACAGGAAGGAGCTGTTGCTCGTTACAGGCAAGGCTGGAAGCCTAACCAGTCCTGGAACAAGAGCAAGCAGGCCAGGAAACCTGCTGCTGCCCCAAAGACAGCATGAACCGAGAGCCCCCGATCCGGGACCGGATCTAGTGGGGGGCAGACTCTCTCTCTTCGCCCAGGCCTGGGCAAGAGATGTTCAGGATCCCTGGGCACTAGAGATCATATCTCAGGGATACCTTCTAGACTTCAAATTATCTCCCCCAAGAGGGAGATTTCATCTGTCAAGGTTGTCAACAAACCAGATAAAGAAAGAAGCGTTTCTACGCTGCGTACAAGATCTGTTAACAATGGGAGTGATCCATCCGGTTCCGCGGTCGGAACTAGGACAAGGGTTCTACTCAAACCTGTTCGTGGTTCCCAAAAAAGAGGGAACTTTCAGGCCAATCTTAGATTTAAAGATTCTAAACAAATTCCTAAGAGTTCCATCGTTCAAAATGGAAACTATTCGGACAATCCTACCCATGATCCAAGAGGGTCAGTACATGACCACAGTGGATTTAAAGGATGCTTACCTTCACATACCGATCCACAAGGATCATCACCGGTATCTAAGGTTTGCCTTCTTAGACAGGCACTACCAGTTTGTAGCTCTCCCATTCGGATTGGCTACGGCTCCAAGAATCTTCACAAAGGTTCTGGGTGCCCTTCTGGCGGTACTAAGGCCGCGAGGGATTTCGGTAGCTCCATACCTAGACGACATTCTAATTCAAGCTTCAAGCTTTCAAACTGCCAAGTCTCATACAGAGTTAGTTCTGGCATTTCTAAGGTCGCATGGATGGAAAGTGAACGAAAAGAAGAGTTCTCTTTTTCCTCTCACAAGAGTTCCATTCTTGGGGACTCTTATAGATTCTGTAGAAATGAAGATTTACCTGACAGAGGACAGGTTAACAAAGCTTCAAGATGCATGCCGTGCCCTTCATTCCATTCAACACCCGTCAGTAGCTCAATGTATGGAGGTGATCGGCTTAATGGTAGCGGCAATGGACATAGTACCTTTTGCACGCCTACACCTCAGACCGCTGCAATTGTGCATGCTAGGTCAGTGGAATGGGGATTACTCAGATTTGTCCCCTACTCTGAATCTGAATCAAGAGACCAGAAATTCTCTTCTATGGTGGCTTCATCGGCCACACCTGTCCAGGGGGATGCCATTCAGCAGGCCAGACTGGACAATTGTAACAACAGACGCCAGCCTACTAGGTTGGGGCGCTGTCTGGAATTCTCTGAAGGCTCAGGGACTATGGAATCAGGAGGAGAGTCTCCTTCCAATAAACATTCTGGAATTGAGAGCAGTTCTCAATGCCCTTCTGGCTTGGCCCCAATTAACAACTCGGGGGTTCATCAGGTTTCAGTCGGACAACATCACGACTGTAGCTTACATCAACCATCAGGGAGGGACAAGAAGCTCCCTAGCAATGGTGGAAGTATCAAAGATAATTCGCTGGGCAGAGTCACACTCTTGCCACCTGTCAGCAATCCACATCCCGGGAGTGGAGAACTGGGAGGCGGATTTCTTGAGCCGCCAGACTTTTCATCCGGGGGAGTGGGAACTTCATCCGGAGGTCTTTGCCCAAATACTTCGACGTTGGGGCAAACCAGAGATAGATCTCATGGCGTCTCGCCAGAACGCCAAACTTCCTCGCTACGGGTCCAGATCCAGGGATCCGGGAGCGGTTCTGATAGATGCTTTGACAGCACCTTGGAAATTCGGGATGGCTTATGTGTTTCCACCCTTCCCGCTGCTTCCTCGATTGATTGCCAAAATCAAACAGGAAAGAGCATCAGTGATTCTAATAGCGCCTGCATGGCCACGCAGGACTTGGTATGCAGATCTAGTGGACATGTCATCCTGTCCGCCTTGGTCTCTACCTCTAAGACAGGACCTTCTGATACAGGGTCCATTCAAACATCAAAATCTAACTTCTCTGAAGCTGACTGCTTGGAAATTGAACGCTTGATTTTATCAAAACGTGGTTTTTCTGAGTCAGTTATTGATACCCTGATACAGGCTAGGAAGCCTGTTACCAGAAAAATTTACCATAAAATATGGCGTAAATACCTATACTGGTGCGAATCCAAACGTTACTCCTGGAGTAAGGTTAGGATCCCTAGGATATTGTCTTTTCTACAAGAAGGGTTAGAAAAGGGTTTATCAGCTAGTTCATTAAAGGGACAGATTTCAGCTCTGTCCATCTTATTACACAGGCGTCTGTCAGAAAATCCAGATGTCCAGGCTTTTTGTCAGGCTTTAGCTAGGATCAAGCCTGTGTTTAAAGCTGTTGCTCCGCCATGGAGTTTAAACTTAGTTCTTAACGTTTTACAGGGTGTTCCGTTTGAACCCCTTCATTCCATTGATATAAAATTGTTATCTTGGAAAGTTCTATTTTTAATGGCTATTTCCTCGGCTCGAAGAGTCTCTGAGTTATCAGCCTTACATTGTGATTCTCCTTATCTGATTTTTCACTCAGACAAGGTTGTTCTGCGTACTAAACCTGGGTTCTTACCTAAGGTAGTCACTAACAGGAATATCAATCAAGAGATTGTTGTTCCATCCTTGTGTCCAAATCCTTCTTCAAAGAAGGAACGTCTTCTACACAATCTAGATGTAGTTCGTGCCCTCAAGTTCTACTTGCAGGCAACTAAAGATTTTCGCCAAACTTCTTCCCTGTTTGTCGTTTATTCTGGACAGAGGAGAGGTCAAAAAGCTTCCGCTACCTCTCTCTCTTTTTGGCTTCGTAGCATAATACGCTTAGCCTATGAGACTGCTGGACAGCAGCCTCCTGAAAGAATTACAGCTCACTCCACTAGAGCTGTGGCTTCCACTTGGGCTTTTAAGAATGAGGCCTCTGTTGAACAGATTTGCAAGGCTGCAACTTGGTCTTCGCTTCATACTTTTTCCAAATTTTACAAATTTGATACTTTTGCTTCTTCGGAGGCTATTTTTGGGAGAAAGGTTCTTCAGGCAGTGGTTCCTTCTGTATAATGAGCCTGCCTATCCCTCCCGTCATCCGTGTACTTTTGCTTTGGTATTGGTATCCCAGAAGTAATGATGACCCGTGGACTGATCACACATAACAGAAGAAAACATAATTTATGCTTACCTGATAAATTCCTTTCTTCTGTTGTGTGATCAGTCCACGGCCCGCCCTGTTTTAAGGCAGGTAAATATCTTTTAAATTATACTCCAGTCACCACTTCACCCTTGGTTACTCCTTTCTCGTTGATTCTTGGTCGAATGACTGGGACTGACGTAGAGGGGAGGAGCTATATGCAGCTCTGCTGGGTGAATCCTCTTGCATTTCCTGTTGGGGAGGAGTTATATCCCAGAAGTAATGATGACCCGTGGACTGATCACACAACAGAAGAAAGGAATTTATCAGGTAAGCATAAATTATGTTTTTTTTTTTTTTTGTTTTTTTTTACTTGAGAACAGTTTGTCTCTTAAAGGGGTGTTCCCTGCATTTAAAAGGCCATGTCATTTAATTACTAGCAATGTGACAAGGCTATGTTTTTAACTCGCTGAAAAGGTGAGCTAATGATGAGGCATATGTGCATAGCCACTACTAAGCAGCTAGCTCCCATTGGAACATTGCTGCTCCTGAGCCTACCTAGATATGCAAATCAGCAAAGGATACCAAGAGAACAAAGTAAATTTGATGATAGAAGTAAATTGCAAAGTCCTTTAAAATTACATGCTCTAGCTGAATATTGCAAGTTAAATTTTCCTTTCATGTCTCATTATTATTAATAATAATACTAATAATACATATTGAGCTATAAATATTATTTAAATGATTTAGAAGTACATTTTATATTTGTTCTGGGGTTAGCAATGCTCCATAAAGCAGTTAGAATTAATTATTGTTATTCATAATTATTTCATTTAATATTTCTTGATCTTACTGATATGAGAGATCAATTAAAGACTGGCGCATTATGATCATTACATGTGTGGTGTGAGTAAAATATGCACATACAGTATTATAGTACACATTGCTCCTGGCAAGTTTTTGTTTTGTTTTGTTTTTGTATTTATTTGATTTACATTTTATTTTTTAACATACATTGTTTATGTATTTTGGCAAAGTTTCAAAATTCAAGAACTCTCTTACAAAAAAAAGTGTCTGCATAATATTATCTAAATTTGTATGTTTTTGTTTCATAGGATCAATAATATAGAAAAAAGTATCTTTGAAAACCCTTTAATTGTCAGAGAAGAATAAACTTTGTGCTACTATCTTGTAGGCTGCAGCATTAAAATATCTGCCTGGGATTATAAACCACCTCAAAATCGTTTTTGACCCGGTGGAGCTCAGGTAATCAATTCTGTATGTTTGTTGTTTTTTTTTTTTTTTTTAAACAAGAACATTTAAACATTGTCCATGTCCTATGTACAGAGTAGTTCTACACCTATCAAATTATATTTGAATAACTTTACTTTCATAACTGCTACCTCAGATGCCCTTTAATCTTCCCGAAAAGTAGTTCTTTCTCACATCACATTTTTTTACTATCAACATAACTTGCATGAAAAAAATCACACCATTAGATAGACTTCATAATTAGGGTTGCCGGCTGTCCTCCGTTAAAATCCCGGAAAATCTGTAGGTGACTGGGCACGATGGTCTGTGAGGTCACATATTACCCGCCCCACCACCAAAGTTCTACCTATTACACTCATGGACATTTACATTTTCAGTATTTTTGTCAAGATTTTACTGGACAGCCTGCTAAAACACTGGACTGTCCGTCTGAATACTAAACCCGTGAGAACCCTATTTATAATATAATGTTAGAGTATACCCACACAGCTCTAATTTTCTGGGCATTTTTACTAGTAATCAATAGCACTTACTTAGTATATACACAGACTTCCATAGACAACCTAATTAAATCTAAAGACAAAAATATATATATATGTGTGTGTGTGTATATGTCCGTACGTACGTACGTATGTATGTGTGTGTGTGTATATATGTGTATATATATATATATATATATATATATATATATATATATATATACTGTGTGGATATATATATATATATATATATATATATATAAAAAATACACATACACACAGAATAGGGAGCACCAAAAAAGGCTAAAGTGCACAAAGTGGTGGCTTAAAGGGACATAAAACCCCAAATTTTTATTTTATGATTCAGATAGAGCATGCAGTTTTAAATATTATGTGTCCATATTGTATTCAGTCTTGTGGTTATAAAATCCTGTGAAGTAATAGCAATAGCAATCCAGATGATATCCAATATATAGTGAGTGTGAAGTGACCTAGAATGAAAATGTGTACATAGTGCAAAACCGCTAATATATAATTATCCCCAAAGTGTGAAATGAGGCTTAACATATATAAGGAAACTCGAGCAGTATAGTTGTCAACGCATTTTGGCCCTGTGATGGGGTCTTTCTCAAGACTATTGTTACTGCTATAGTATGCCCAATAAATACCCTATATGATCCAATCAGGAAGTGTTCCAGTTTGTAACACTTCCCGCCATATGTAAATTTGCCCATATTAAAAATGGTGTATGTCAGGGTTTAGGATAAAAAATATATACAGAATATATATAAAAGATACCCTTACAATCTGCTTCTGAATATTAGAATGCTATCATGACATTCTTGATTCCATTCACTGCCATTTTACCAGTAATGCTTTAGCCGCCATAAATTAGTTGCTTTCTAAACATTTCTCATTTGAGAGAGCACTATTTAAACACATAAACCTTTTTTAATTCAATAAATATTATTATGTTAAAGTTTTTAACCTTACAGTTAATGTTTGTGCAGTCTGCAAATGCATCACTCCACACACAAACATCACAGATTATGTTATGGCTATGCAGTGCTTGTGTAAAAATGTCATTGCTCATATATAGGGCTCGATTTATCATTACGTGGTGGACAGGGCGTGCATATTCACCCCTGTCTGCTTGGCTTCTCCTCTGGCGGGCAGCAATCTGCTTCCTGCATTTACCATTGCACACAAGCGCTCCTGTGCCTCGTGTACATCCCGCTCCCTGCGCGCGCACATCCAATTACACTGTCATTGCTCCTGTGCCTCGTGTACATCCTGCCCCCTGCACGCGCACATCCAATTACACTCGGAAGAGACTGGGGAGATTTAAATTCTCCACCTCAGAGGTGAAGAACTGGGCAGGGAAGCAGCGGTCTGATGACTGCTGCTTGATAAATCCTGACTGCAGGTTCTCTTGTGAGAACCTGCAGTCAAAGGGAAGAGAAGTGCTTGATAAATCGATCCCACACTGTGAATGCATACACATAATAGTTAGTTGCAGGCTTCAGTCATCTCATCACATATATAATATGTAAAATATTACACTGAAGTTTAAATGGCTTTGTGTGACAGATCAATCATTACCCAATATGGCCAATACCAGAGGCCTAAAAACTGCAAAATAATTTTAAATGCCCTTTTTAGATACAGCAAAGAAACAATTAGCTATTGTAATAAATAAACCTATATTATCCTGTGCACTGGTTTCAACCCTAAACACATTTTGTTTATATAGGGATGCTATTTAAAAAAAAAAAAAAAAACTTTCAGTGTGTCTTTTAAGAGGCTGGCTTGGTTCTCTCAAAACTAAACATTTTTAAGCAGTATGTTTAATCCGTAGGGAGTTCAATCTGTCCTTTTGAGCATATTTTTAGATTTTGGTTTGTGAATGTAACCCTTTAAGATTATGCACAACTCCTTCATTTAGTCAGCTCTGATGTCCTCTCTGTCTTGCAGTGTCCTCTTTGCAAAGTTCATGCAGAGTGTCCCAGAAGCCCAACTTGTCCATCAGACTCTCGCCTGTATGAGCAAAGTCGTGGAGAGCGACCTCTTTCTGCAGTCAGGTGAATTATCTTATATGTATTCATGCCCAGTATATGATAGAAGGAACAACACTTAACCCCTTAATGACCGGACCATTTTTCAGTTTTCTTACCCTTAATGACAATGGCTATTTTTACATTTCTGCAGTGTTTGTGTTTAGCTGTAATTTTCCTCTTACTCATTTACTGTACCCACACATATTATATACCGTTTTTCTCGCCATTAAATGGACTTTCTAAATATACCATTTTTTTCATCACATCTTATAATTTAATATAAAAAATATATAAAATATGAGGAAAAAATGGAAAAAAAACACACTTTTTCTAACTTTGACCTCCAAAATATGTTACACATCTACAACCACCAAAAAACACCCATGCTAAATAGTTTCTAAATTTTGTCCTGAGTTTAGAAATACCCAATGGTTACATGTTGTTTGCTTTTTTTGCAAGTTATAGGGCAATAAGTACAAGTAGAACTTTGCTATTTCTAAACCACTTTTTTTCAAAATTAGCGCTAGTTACATTGGAACACTGATATCTGTCCGGAATCCCTGAATATCCCTTGACATGTATATATATTTTTTTAGAAGACAACCCAAAGTATTGATCTAGGCCCATTTTGGTATATTTCATGCCACCATTTCACTGCCAAATGCGAGCAAATAAAAAAAATTGTTCACTTTTTCACAAATTTTGTCACAAACTTTAGGTTTCTCACTGAAATTATTTACAAACAGTTTGTGCAATTATGGCACAAATGGTTGTAAATGCTTCTCTGGGATCCCCTTTGTTCAGAAATAGCAGACATATATGGCTTTGGCGTTGCTTTTTGGTAATTAGAAGGCCGCTAAATGCAGCTGCGCACCACACGTGTATTATGCCCAGCAGTGAAGGGGTTAATTAGGGATCTTGTAGGGACCTTGAAGGGTTAATTTTAGCTTTAGTGTAGTGTAGTAGACAACCCAAAGTATTGATCTAGGCCCATTTTGGTATATTTCATGCCACCATTTCACCGCCAAATGCGAGCAAATAAAAAAAAAAGTGACATTTTTCACAATTTTAGGTTTCTCACTTAAATTATTTACAAACAGCTTGTGCAATTATGGCACAAATGGTTGTAAATGCTTCTCTGGGATCTCCTTTGTTCATAAATAGCAGACATATATGGCTTTGGCGTTGCTTTTTGGCAATTAGGAGGCCGCTAAATGCTGCTGCGCACCACACTTGTATTAAGCCCAGCAGTGAAGGGGTTAATTAGGTAGCTTGTAGAGAGCTTGCAGGGTTAATTTTAGCTTTAGTGTAGAGATCAACCTCCCACCTGACACATCCCACCCCCTGATCCCTCCCAGACAGCTCTCTTCCCTCCCCCACCCCACAATTGTCCCCGCCATCTTAAGTACTGGCAGAAAGTCTGCCAGTACTAAAATAAAAGGTGTTTTTTTTTTGTTTTTATTTTTTTTAAATTATTCAGCTGTGATGGACCCCTGCCTTAACCCCCAACCTCCCTGATCCCCCCCAAACACCTCTCTAACCCTCCCCACCTACCTAATTGCCACCATCTTGGGTACTGGCAGCTGTCTGCCAGTACCCAGTTTTCCCCCCCAAAAAAAGTGTTTTGTTTTGTGACATGTTTTATTTTTTCTGTAGTGTAGCTGCCCCAACCACCCCCCCCCACCCCCCCCAGATCCAGATCCTGATCAAGTGTAGCTGCCCCAACCCCCCCCCCCCACCCCCCCCAGATCCAGATCCTTACCTAAATTCATTGGTGGCAGTGCCAGTGATTGCTGCGCGCGCGTGCACGCAGCCCCCGCACGCTCCCGGCATCCGGCGTGCACAATACACTTGAAGGAACCGGATGCCGGGTAGCGATGGGCCGCCCACCCTCCTCCCTGTAAGCTCCCACCCACCAACGAACGGCCGCATCGCTACCGGTGCAGAGAGGGCCACAGAGTGGCTCTCTCTGCATCGGATGCTTTCTAAAGGGTATTGCAGGATGCCTCAATATCGAGGCATCACTGCAATACCCTGAGAGCTGCTGGAAGCGATTGCGATCGCTTCCAGCACTCTCTTAGACAAGTGACGTACCAGGTACGTCCATTGTCACTAACTGCAAGTTTTTGCAGGACGTACCTGGTACGTCACTTGTCATTAAGGGGTTAAAGGCAAAAGTACACTGTAAAATTGTTTTTCTATTAATGTATTTTTAGTTACTTTTTATACCAGCTGCCAGTATAAAATGTATGAGAAATTGCATTTTCAGAGTTATTTTGGTATATGAAGTAGCTGGTTTTGTGCTGTTAAACCACAGCCTATTACAATGGGTTGAGCTTCAGGTAATATCAGATCTCATTATGTTATCACTTTTATGTACACACACTTGCTTCCTTATCTTATTTTTATCGGGAAAACCAAAGCTCAATCCTTAGAGAGTACAATGGAAAATGATCATTTTATTACTTAACAATCCTGCACCCCACTGGGAGTGTAATTTATTCTGCTGGTTGTGTTTACTTAAGCTATTCAAACGCTTAGACTCCACTGTAGAAACTTTCAGTATAGGTGGGGATACCACAGGCTAAATCGTTATTATTTCAAATGCCAAAATAAGGGTAAAGGAGCTACTTGTAAACAATTTAATACACTCCAGCAGGCAAAATTGAACAATTTAAAGGAGAGAAATTTTTTTAGGTGAACTGTCCCTTTAAGTGAATATTTTTGATTTGTTTTAATACAATTATTCTCTTTAATATGCTTTCTTTCATGTAATTAACAAGAGTCCATGAGCTAGTGACGTATGGGATATACATTCCTACCAGGAGGGGCAAAGTTTCCCAAACCTTAAAATGCCTATAAATACACCCCTCACCACACCCACAAATCAGTTTTACAAACTTTGCCTCCAAGGGAGGTGGTGAAGTAAGTTTGTGCTAGATTCTACGTTGATATGCGCTCCGCAGCAAGTTGGAGCCCGGTTTTCCTCTCAGCGTGCAGTGAATGTCAGAGGGATGTGAGGAGAGTATTGCCTATTGAATGCAGTGATCTCCTTCTACGGGGTCTATTTCATAAGGTTCTCTGTTATCGGTCGTAGAGATTCATCTCTTACCTCCCTTTTCAGATCGACGATATACTCTTATATTTACCATTTCCTCTACTGATTCTCGTTTCAGTACTGGTTTGGCTTTCTACAAACATGTAGATGAGTGTCCTGGGGTAAGTAAGTCTTATTTTCTGTGACACTCTAAGCTATGGTTGGGCACTTTATTTATAAAGTTCTAAATATATGTATTCAAACATTTATTTGCCTTGACTCAGAATGTTCAACTTTCCTTATTTCCAGACAGTCAGTTTCATATTTGGGATTATGCTTTAAATTATCATATTTTTTCTTACCTCAAAAATTTGACTTTTTTCCCTGTGGGCTGTTAGGCTCGCGGGGGCTGAAAATGCTTCATTTTATTGTGTCATTCTTGGCGCGGACTTTTTTGGCGCAAAAATTCTTTTCCGTTTCCGGCGTCATACGTGTCGCCGGAAGTTGCGTCATTTTTGACGTTATTTTGCGCCAAAAATGTCGGCGTTCCGGATGTGGCGTCATTTTTGGCGCCAAAAGCATTTAGGCGCCAAATAATGTGGGCGTCTTATTTGGCGCCAAAAAATATGGGCGTCGCTTTTGTCTCCACATTATTTCAGTCTCATTTTTTCATTTGCTTCTGGTTGCTAGAAGCTTGATGTTTGGCATTTTTTTCCCATTCCTGAAACTGTCTTATAAGGAATTTGATCTATTTTGCTTTATATGTTGTTTTTTCTCTTACATATTGCAAGATGTCTCACGTTGCATCTGAGCCAGAAGATACTACAGGAAAACCACTGCCTGCTGGATCTACCAAAGCTAAGTGTATCTGCTGTAAACTTTTGGTAGCTATTCCTCCAGCTGTTGTTTGTAATAATTGTCATGACAAACTTGTTAAAGCAGATAATATTTCCTTTAGTGATGTACCATTGCCTGTTGCAGTTCCCTCAACATCTAAGGTGCAGAATGTTCCTGATAACATAAGAGATTTTGTTTCTGAATCCATAAAGAAGGCTTTGTCTGTTATTTCTCCTTCTAGTAAACGTAAAAAGTCTTTTAAATCTTCTCTCTCTACAGATGAATTTTTAAATGAACACCATCATTCTGATTCTTTGGACTCTTCTGGTTCAGAGGATTCTGTCTCAGAGATTGATGCTGATAAATCTTCATATTTATTTAAGATGGAATTTATTCGCTCTTTACTTAAAGAAGTACTAATTGCTTTAGAAATAGAGGATTCTAGTCCTCTTGATACTAATTCTATACGTTTGGATAAGGTTTTTAAAGCTCCTGCGGTTATTCCAGAAGTCTTTCCTGTTCCTAATGCTATTTCTGCAGTAATTGCTAAGGAATGGGATAAATTGGGTAATTCATTTACTCCTTCTAAACGTTTTAAGCAATTATATCCTGTTCCGCCTGACAGGTTAGAATTTTGGGACAAAATCCCTAAAGTTGATGGGGCTATTTCTACCCTTGCTAAACGTACTACCATTCCTACGTCAGATGGTACCTCGTTTAAAGATCCTTTAGATAGAAAAATTGAATCTTTTCTAAGAAAAGCTTATCTATGTTCAGGTAATCTTCTTAGACCTGCTATATCATTGGCTGATGTTGCTGCAGCTTCAACTTTTTGGTTGGAAACTCTAGCGCAACAAGTAACAAATCGTGATTCTCATGATATTATTATTCTTCTCCAGCATGCTAATAATTTCATCTGTGATGCCATTTTTGATATTATTAGAGTTGATGTTAGATTTATGTCTCTGGCTATCTTAGCCAGAAGAGCTTTATGGCTTAAGACTTGGAATGCTGATATGGCTTCTAAATCAACTCTACTTTCCATTTCTTTCCAGGGAAACAAATTATTTGGTTCTCAGTTGGATTCTATTATTTCAACTGTTACTGGTGGGAAAGGAACTTTTTTACCACAGGATAAAAAGTCTAAAGGTAAAAACAGGGCTAACAATCGTTTTCGTTCCTTTCGTTTCAACAAAGAACAAAAGCCTGATCCTTCGTCCTCAGGAGCAGTTTCAGTTTGGAAACCATCTCCAGTCTGGAATAAATCCAAGCCTGCTAGAAAGGCAAAGCCTGCTTCTAAGTTCACATGAAGGTACGGCCCTCATTCCAGTTCAGCTGGTAGGGGGCAGGTTACGTTTTTTCAAAGAAATTTGGATCAATTCTGTTCACAATCTTTGGATTCAGAACATTGTTTCAGAAGGGTACAGAATTGGTTTCAAGATGAGACCTCCTGCAAAGAGATTTTTTCTTTCCCATGTCCCAGTAAATCCAGTGAAACCTCAAGCATTTCTGAATTGTGTTTCAGATCTAGAGTTGGCTGGAGTAATTATGCCAGTTCCAGTTCCGGAACAGGGGATGGGGTTTTATTCAAATCTCTTCATTGTACCAAAGAAGGAGAATTCCTTCAGACCAGTTCTGGATCTAAAATTATTGAATCGTTATGTAAGGATACCAACGTTCAAGATGGTAACTGTAAGGACTATATTGCCTTTTGTTCAGCAAGGGAATTATATGTCCACAATAGATTTACAGGATGCATATCTGCATATTCCAATTCATCCAGATCATTATCAGTTCCTGAGATTCTCTTTTCTAGACAAGCATTACCAATTTGTGGCTCTACCGTTTGGCCTTGCTACAGCTCCAAGAATTTTCACAAAGATTCTCGGTGCCCTTCTGTCTGTAATCAGAGAACAGGGTATTGTGGTATTTCCTTATTTGGACGATATCTTGGTACTTGCTCCGTCTTTACATTTAGCAGAGTCTCATACGAATCGACTTGTGTTGTTTCTTCAAGATCATGGTTGGAGGATCAATTTACCAAAAAGTTCTTTGATTCCTCAAACAAGGGTAACCTTTCTGGGTTTCCAGATAGATTCAGTGTCCATGACTTTGTCTTTAACAGACAAGAGACGTCTAAAATTGATTACAGCCTGTCGAAACCTTCAGTCTCAATCATTCCCTTCGGTAGCCTTATGCATGGAAATTCTAGGTCTTATGACTGCTGCATCGGACGCGATCCCCTTTGCTCGTTTTCACATGCGACCTCTTCAGCTCTGTATGCTGAACCAATGGTGCAGGGATTACACGAAGATATATCAATTAATATCTTTAAAACCGATTGTTCGGCACTCTCTAACGTGGTGGACAGATCACCATCGTTTAATTCAGGGGGCTTCTTTTGTTCTTCCGACCTGGACTGTAATTTCAACAGATGCAAGTCTCACAGGTTGGGGAGCTGTGTGGGGATCTCTGACGGCACAAGGAGTTTGGGAATCTCAGGAGGTGAGATTACCGATCAATATCTTGGAACTCCGTGCAGTTTTCAGAGCTCTTCAGTTTTGGCCTCTTCTGAAGAGAGAATCGTTCATTTGTTTTCAGACAGACAATGTCACAACTGTGGCATACATCAATCATCAAGGAGGGACTCACAGTCCTCTGGCTATGAAAGAAGTATCTCGAATTTTGGTTTGGGCGGAATCCAGCTCCTGTCTAATCTCTGCGGTTCATATCCCAGGTGTAGACAATTGGGAAGCGGATTATCTCAGTCGCCAAACGTTGCATCCGGGCGAATGGTCTCTTCACCCAGAGGTATTTCTTCAGATTGTTCAATTGTGGGGGCTTCCAGAGATAGATCTGATGGCCTCTCATCTAAACAAGAAACTTCCCAGGTATCTGTCCAGATCCCGGGATCCTCAGGCGGAGGCAGTGGATGCATTATCACTTCCTTGGAAGTATCATCCTGCCTATATCTTTCCGCCTCTAGTTCTTCTTCCAAGAGTAATCTCCAAGATTCTGAGGGAATGCTCGTTTGTTCTGCTAATAGCTCCGGCATGGCCTCACAGGTTTTGGTATGCGGATCTTGTCCGGATGGCATCTTGCCAGCCATGGACTCTTCCGTTAAGACCAGACCTTCTGTCACAAGGTCCTTTTTTCCATCCGGATCTGAAATCCTTAAATTTAAAGGTATGGAGATTGAACGCTTGATTCTTGGTCATAGAGGTTTCTCTGACTCCGTGATTAATACTATGTTACAGGCTCGTAAATCTGTATCTCGAGAGATATATTATAGAGTCTGGAAGACTTATATTTCTTGGTGTCTTTCTCATCATTTTTCTTGGCATTCTTTTAGAATACCGAGAATTTTACAGTTTCTTCAGGATGGTTTAGATAAGGGTTTGTCCGCAAGTTCTTTGAAAGGACAAATCTCCGCTCTTTCTGTTCTTTTTCACAGAAAGATTGCTATTCTTCCTGATATTCATTGTTTTGTACAAGCTTTGGTTCGTATAAAACCTGTCATTAAGTCAATTTCTCCTCCTTGGAGTTTGAATTTGGTTCTGGGAGCTCTTCAAGCTCCTCCGTTTGAACCTATGCATTCATTGGACATTAAATTACTTTCTTGGAAAGTTTTGTTCCTTTTGGCCATCTCTTCTGCTAGAAGAGTTTCTGAATTATCTGCTCTTTCGTGTGAGTCTCCTTTTCTGATTTTTCATCAGGATAAGGCGGTGTTGCGAACTTCTTTTGAATTTTTACCTAAAGTTGTGAATTCCAACAACATTAGTAGAGAAATTGTGGTTCCTTCATTATGTCCTAATCCTAAGAATTCTAAGGAGAAATCATTGCATTCTTTGGATGTTGTTAGAGCTTTGAAATATTATGTTGAAGCTACGAAATCTTTCCGTAAGACTTCTAGTCTATTTGTTATCTTTTCCGGTTCTAGGAAAGGCCAGAAAGCTTCTGCCATTTCTTTGGCATCTTGGTTGAAATCTTTAATTCATCTTGCCTATGTTGAGTCGGGTAAAATTCCGCCTCAAAGAATTACAGCTCATTCTACTAGGTCAGTATCTACTTCCTGGGCGTTTAGGAATGAAGCTTCGGTTGACCAGATCTGCAAAGCAGCAACTTGGTCCTCTTTGCATACTTTTACTAAATTCTACCATTTTGATGTATTTTCTTCTTCTGAAGCAGTTTTTGGTAGAAAAGTTCTTCAGGCAGCGGTTTCAGTTTGAATCTTCTGCTTATGTTTTTTGTTAAACTTTATTTTGGGTGTGGATTATTTTCAGCAGGAATTGGCTGTCTTTATTTTATCCCTCCCTCTCTAGTGACTCTTGTGTGGAAAGATCCACATCTTGGGTAGTCATTATCCCATACGTCACTAGCTCATGGACTCTTGTTAATTACATGAAAGAAAACATAATTTATGTAAGAACTTACCTGATAAATTCATTTCTTTCATATTAACAAGAGTCCATGAGGCCCACCCTTTTTTGTGGTGGTTATGATTTTTTTGTATAAAGCACAATTATTCCAATTCCTTATTTTATATGCTTCGCACTTTTTTTCTTATCACCCCACTTCTTGGCTATTCGTTAAACTGATTTGTGGGTGTGGTGAGGGGTGTATTTATAGGCATTTTAAGGTTTGGGAAACTTTGCCCCTCCTGGTAGGAATGTATATCCCATACGTCACTAGCTCATGGACTCTTGTTAATATGAAAGAAATGAATTTATCAGGTAAGTTCTTACATAAATTATGTTATTCCACATACCCCATTTGAATACCCAAAAATTAATCATTTAATTACTCTGTAGAACCCATTTTTAATTGGTTCCTGTCATTATATCTGGAAGAGTCTTCACACAAGGACAAGTATATGAACAAAACCTTTTATATGACAGCAGAGTACACTCATTAAAGAGACAGTGAAGTCAACCGTAAACTTCTATGATTTAGATAGAACATGCAATTTGAAACAAATTTCCAATTTACTTCTATTATCTAAAATGATTCATTCTTTTGGTATTCTTTGTTGAAAAGTGTACATCATTAGGCTTAGGAGCATTAATTACAGTACAGGCAGTCCTCGGGTTACAGACATCCGACTTAAGTACAACTCGTACTTACATACAGAGAAAATAGAGCTTTCTCTTGTTAAGTGTATCTAGTCCACGGATCATCCATTACTTATGGAATATATTCTCCTTCCCAACAGGAAGCTGCAAGAGTCCACCCACAGCAAAGCTGCTATATAGCTCCTCCCCTAACTGCCATATTCAGTCATTCTCTTGCAAGCCTCAACATAGATAGGAGGTCGTGAGAGTCTGTGGTGCTTTCTACTTAGTTTATTCTTCAATCAAAAGTTTGTTATTTTTAAATGGCACCGGAGTGTGCTGTTTATCTCAGGCAGTATTTGGAAGAAGAATCTGCCTGCGTTTTTCTATGATCTTAGCAGACGTAACTAAGATCCATTTGCTGTTCTCACACATTCTGAGGAGTGAGGTACTTCAAAGGGGGAATGGCGTGCAGGTTTTCCTGCAGATAAGGTATGTGCAGTAAAATATTTTTCTAGGAATGGAATTGACTAAGAAAATACTGCTGATACCGAAGTAATGTAAGTAAAGCCTTAAATGCAGCGATAGCGACTGGTATCAGGCTTATTAATAGAGATACATACTCTTATAAAAATGTGTTTTAAAACGTTTGCTGGCATGTTTAATCGTTTTTTAACGTACATTGGTGATAACACTGTAATGTTGGTATAGCCTTAAATGCAGTAAAAGCGACTGGTATCAGGCTTATTAATAGAGATACATACTCTTGTAAAAATGTGTTTTAAAACGTTTGCTGGCATGTTTAATCGTTTTTTAACATATGTTTGGTGATAAAACTTATTGGGGCCTAAGTTTTTTCCACATGGCTGGCTTAAATTTTGCATAGAAACAGTTAACTGAAGCTTCCCACTGTTGGCTGTGGCAGTTTGTTGTGTCTGTTTTTAAAAACGTCTATGTCGTTTTTTTTTTTGGATCTGTTTTTTGCATTAAGGGGTTAATCATCCATTTGCAAGTGGGTGCAATGCTCTGTTACCTTATTACATGTACTGTAAAAATTTCGTTTGTTTTACTGCCTTTTTTTCACTGTTTTTCAAATTTTGACAAAATTTGTTTCTCTTAAAGGCACAGTAACGTTTTATATATTTGCTTGTTAACTTGATTTAAAGTGTTTTCCAAGCTTACTAGTCTCATTATTAGTCTGTTCTAACATGTCTGACGTAGAGGAAGCTCTGTGTTCATTATGTTTTAAAGCCATGGTGGAACCCCATCTTAGAATGTGTACCAGATGTACTGATTTCATGTTAAACAATAAAGATCATTTTTTGTCTTTAAAAACATTATCACCAGAGGATTCTGTCGTGGGGGTAGTTATGCCGACTAACTCTCCCCACGTGTCAGACCTTTTGACTCCCGCTTTAGGGACTCACGCTCAAATGGCGCCAAGTACATCAAGGGCACCCATAGCGTTTCTTTTACCAGGGGATTCTGTCGAGGGGAAAGTTATGCCGACTAACTCTCCCCACGTGTCAGACCCTTCGACTCCCGCTTCAGGGACTCACGCTCAAATGGCGCCAAGTACATCAAGGGCGCCCATAGCGTTTATTTTACAAGACATGGCAAAGGTGGTGAATAATATTCTGGCAGCAGTATTAGTCAGACTACCTGAAATTAAAGGAAAGCAGTTAGCTCTGGGGGTAGATACAGAGCATACAGACGCTTTAAGAACCATGTATGATACTACCTCACAATATGCTTAGTCTGTGGGTGATTTTTTTTGACTAAGGGAAGATGATTTAACCTGATTCTGATATTTCTACATTTAAAATTTATGCTTGAGAACCTCCACTTGTTGCTCAGGGAGGCTTTGGCTGCTCTGAATGAATGTGTACAATCGCAGGGCCAGAGAAATTGTGTAGACTGGATAAATAATATGCAGTGCCGGTGTGTACTGATGTTTTTCCAATACCTAAAGAGGTTTACTAAAATTTTTTTAATAAGGAATGGGATAGACCAGGTGTGCCGTTCTCTTCCCCTCCTATTTTTTAGAAGAATGTTTCTCCAACATAGGTGTGTCCGGTCCACGGCGTCATCCTTACTTGTGGGATATTCTCTTCCCCAACAGGAAATGGCAAAGAGCCCAGCAAAGCTGGTCACATGATCCCTCCTAGGCTCCGCCTACCCCAGTCATTCTCTTTGCCGTTGTACAGGCAACATCTCCACGGAGATGGCTTAGAGTTTTTTAGTGTTTAACTGTAGTTTTTATTATTCAATCAAGAGTTTGTTATTTTGAAATAGTGCTGGTATGTACTATTTACTCAGAAACAGAAAAGAGATGAAGATTTCTGTTTGTATGAGGAAAATGATTTTAGCAACCGTCACTAAAATCCATGGCTGTTCCACACAGGACTGTTGAGAGCAATTAACTTCAGTTGGGGGAACAGTGAGCAGTCTCTTGCTGCTTGAGGTATGACACATTCTAACAAGACGATGTAATGCTGGAAGCTGTCATTTTCCCTCTGGGATCCGGTAAGCCATGTTTATTACGATTGTAAATAAGGGCTTCAAAAAGGGCTTATTAAGACTGTAGACTTTTTTTGGGCTAAATCGATTGATTATTAACACATATTTAGCCTTGAGGAATCATTTTATCTGGGTATTTTGATATAATAATATCGGCAGGCACTGTTTTAGACTCCTTATTCTTTAGGGGCTTTCCCAAAGCATAGGCAGAGCCTCATTTTCGCGCCGGGGTTGCGCACTTGTTTTTGAGAGGCATGGCATGCAGTCGCATGTGAGAGGAGCTCTGATACTTAGAAAAGACTTTCTGAAGGCGTCATTTGGTATCGTATTCCCCTTGGGGCTTGGTTGGGTCTCAGCAAAGCAGATACCAGGGACTGTAAAGGGGTTAAAGTTCAAAACGGCTCCGGTTCCGTTATTTTAAGGGTTAAAGCTTCCAAATTTGGTGTGCAATACTTTTAAGGCTTTAAGACACTGTGGTGAAAATTTGGTGAATTTTGAACAATTCCTTCATGTTTTTTCGCATTTGCAGTAATAAAGTGTGTTCAGTTTAAAATTTAAAGTGACAGTAACGGTTTTATTTTAAAACGTTTTTTGTACTTGTTATCAAGTTTATGCCTGTTTAACATGTCTGAACTACCAGATAGACTGTGTTCTGAATGTGGGGAAGCCAGAATTCCTATTCATTTAAATAAATGTGATTTATGTGACAATGACAATGATGCCCAAGATGATTCCTCAAGTGAGGGGAGTAAGCATGGTACTGCATCATTCCCTCCTTCGTCTACACGAGTCTTGCCCACTCAGGAGGCCCCTAGTACATCTAGCGCGCCAATACTCCTTACTATGCAACAATTAAAGGGACACTAAACCCAAAATTTTTCTTTCATGATTCAGATAGAGCATGCAATTTTAAGCAACTTTCTAATTTACTCCTAGTATCAAATTTTCTTACTTCTCTTGCTATATTTATTTAAAAAGCAGGAATATGATGCATAGGAGCCGGCCCATTTTTGGTTGAGAACCTGGGTTATGCTTACTTATTGGAGGGTGAATTAAAGCATCAAATAAGCAAGCACTGTCCATGGTGCTGAACCTAAAATGGGCTGTCTGCTAAGATTTACATTCCTGCTTTTAAAATAAAGATAGCAAGAGAACGAAGAAAAATTGATAATAGGAGTAAATTAGAAAGTTGCTTAAAATTTCATGCTCTATCTGAATCATGAAATAAAACATTTGGGTTCAGTGTCCCTTTAACGGCTGTAATGGATAATTCTGTCAAAAACATTTTAGCCAAAATGAACACTTATCAGCGTAAGCGCGACTGCTCTGTTTTAGATACTGAAGAGCATGACGACGCTGATATTAATATTTCTGAAGGGCCCCTAACTCAGTCTGATGGGGCCAGGGAGGTTTTGTCTGAGGGAGAAATTACTGATTCAGGGAACATTTCTCAACAAGCTGAACCTGATGTGATTGCATTTAAATTTAAGTTGGAACATCTCCGCATTCTGCTTAAGGAGGTATTATCCACTCTGGATGATTGTGACAAGTTGGTCATCCCAGAGAAACTATGTAAAATGGACACGTTCCTAGAGGTGCCGGGGCTCCCAGAAGCTTTTCCTATACCCAAGCGGGTGGCGGACATTGTTAATAAAGAATGGGAAAGGCCCGGTATTCCTTTCGTCCCTCCCCCCATATTTAAAAAATTGTTTCCTATGGTCGACCCCAGAAAGGACTTATGGCAGACAGTCCCCAAGGTCGAGGGAGCGGTTTCCACTTTAAACAAACGCACCACTATACCCATAGAGGATAGTTGTGCTTTCAAAGATCATATGGATAAAAAATTAGAAGGTTTGCTTAAAAAGATGTTTGTTCAGCAGGGTTACCTTCTACAACCAATTTCATGCATTGTCCCTGTCGCTACAGCCGCATGTTTCTGGTTCGATGAGCTGATAAAGGCGGTCGACGGTGATTCTCCTCCTTATGAGGAGATTATGGACAGAATCAATGCTCTCAAATTGGCTAATTCTTTCACCCTAGACGCCACTTTGCAATTGGCTAGGTTAGCGGCTAAGAATTCTGGGTTTGCTATTGTGGCGCGCAGAGCGCTTTGGTTGAAATCTTGGTCGGCTGATGCGTCTTCCAAGAACAAGCTACTTAACATTCCTTTCAAGGGGAAAACGCTGTTTGGCCCTGACTTGAAAGAGATTATCTCGGATATCACTGGGGGTAAGGGCCACGCCCTTCCTCAGGATCGGCCTTTCAAGGCAAAAAATAAACCTAATTTTCGTCCCTTTCGTAGAAACGGACCAGCCCAAAGTGCTACGTCCTCTAAGCAAGAGGGTAATACTTCTCAAGCCAAGCCAGCTTGGAGACCAATGCAAGGCTGGAACAAGGGAAAGCAGGCCAAGAAACCTGCCACTGCTACCAAGACAGCATGAAATGTTGGCCCCCGATCCGGGACCGGATCTGGTGGGGGGCAGACTCTCTCTCTTCGCTCAGGCTTGGGCAAGAGATGTTCTGGATCCTTGGGCGCTAGAAATAGTCTCCCAAGGTTATCTTCTGGAGTTCAAGGGACTTCCCCCAAGGGGGAGGTTCCACAGGTCTCAGTTGTCTTCAGACCACATAAAAAGACAGGCATTCTTACATTGTGTAGAAGACCTGTTAAAAATGGGAGTGATTCATCCCGTTCCATTAAGAGAACAAGGGATGGGGTTCTACTCCAATCTGTTTATAGTTCCCAAAAAAGAGGGAACGTTCAGACCAATCTTAGATCTCAAGATCTTAAACAAGTTTCTCAAGGTTCCATCGTTCAAGATGGAAACCATTCGAACTATTCTTCCTTCCATCCAGGAAGGTCAATTCATGACCACGGTGGATTTAAAGGATGCGTATCTACATATTCCTATCCACAAGGAACATCATCGGTTCCTGAGGTTCGCATTCCTGGACAAACATTACCAGTTCGTGGCGCTTCCTTTCGGATTAGCCACTGCTCCAAGGATTTTCACAAAGGTACTAGGGTCCCTTCTAGCTGTGCTAAGACCAAGGGGCATTGCTGTAGTACCTTACTTGGACGACATTCTGATTCAAGCGTCGTCCCTTCCTCAAGCAAAGGCTCACACGGACATTGTCCTGGCCTTTCTCAGATCTCACGGATGGAAAGTGAACGTGGAAAAGAGTTCTCTATCTCCGTCAACAAGGGTTCCCTTCTTGGGAACAATAATAGACTCCTTAGAAATGAGGATTTTTCTGACAGAGGCCAGAAAAACAAAACTTCTAGACTCTTGTCGGATACTTCATTCCGTTCCTCTTCCTTCCATAGCTCAGTGCATGGAAGTGATCGGGTTGATGGTAGCGGCAATGGACATAGTTCCTTTTGCACGCATTCATCTAAGACCATTACAACTGTGCATGCTCAGTCAGTGGAATGGGGACTATACAGACTTGTCTCCGAAGATACAAGTAAATCAGAGGACCAGAGACTCACTCCGTTGGTGGCTGTCCCTGGACAACCTGTCACGAGGGATGACATTCCGCAGACCAGAGTGGGTCATTGTCACGACCGACGCCAGTCTGATGGGCTGGGGCGCGGTCTGGGGATCCCTGAAAGCTCAGGGTCTTTGGTCTCGGGAAGAATCTCTTCTACCGATAAATATTCTGGAACTGAGAGCGATATTCAATGCTCTCAAGGCTTGGCCTCAGCTAGCGAGGGCCAAGTTCATACGGTTTCAATCAGACAACATGACAACTGTTGCGTACATCAACCATCAGGGGGGAACAAGGAGTTCCCTGGCGATGGAAGAAGTGACCAAAATCATTCTATGGGCGGAGTCTCACTCCTGCCACCTGTCTGCTATCCACATCCCAGGAGTGGAAAATTGGGAAGCGGATTTTCTGAGTCGTCAGACATTGCATCCGGGGGAGTGGGAACTCCATCCGGAAATCTTTGCCCAAGTCACTCAGCTGTGGGGCATTCCAGACATGGATCTGATGGCCTCTCGTCAGAACTTCAAAGTTCCTTGCTACGGGTCCAGATCCAGGGATCCCAAGGCGGCTCTAGTGGATGCACTAGTAGCACCTTGGACCTTCAAACTAGCTTATGTGTTCCCGCCGTTTCCTCTCATCCCCAGGCTGGTAGCCAGGATCAATCAGGAGAGGGCGTCGGTGATCTTGATAGCTCCTGCGTGGCCACGCAGGACTTGGTACGCAGATCTGGTGAATATGTCATCGGCTCCTCCTTGGAAGCTACCTTTGAGACGAGACCTTCTTGTTCAGGGTCCGTTCGAACATCCGAATCTGGTTTCACTCCAGCTGACTGCTTGGAGATTGAACGCTTGATCTTATCGAAGCGAGGATTCTCAGATTCTGTTATCGATACTCTTGTTCAGGCCAGAAAGCCTGTAACTAGAAAGATTTACCACAAAATTTGGAAAAAATATATCTGTTGGTGTGAATCTAAAGGATTCCCTTGGGACAAGGTTAAGATTCCTAGGATTCTATCCTTCCTTCAAGAAGGATTGGAAAAAGGATTATCTGCAAGTTCCCTGAAGGGACAGATTTCTGCCTTGTCTGTGTTACTTCACAAAAAGCTGGCCGCTGTGCCAGATGTTCAAGCCTTTGTTCAGGCTCTGGTTAGAATTAAGCCTGTTTACAAACCTTTGACTCCTCCTTGGAGTCTCAATTTAGTTCTTTCAGTTCTTCAGGGGGTTCCGTTTGAACCCTTGCATTCCGTTGATATTAAGTTATTATCTTGGAAAGTTTTGTTTTTAGTTGCAATTTCTTCTGCTAGAAGAGTTTCAGAATTATCTGCTCTGCAGTGTTCTCCTCCTTATCTGGTGTTCCATGCAGATAAGGTGGTTTTACGTACTAAACCTGGTTTTCTTCCAAAAGTTGTTTCTAACAAAAACATTAACCAGGAGATTATCGTACCTTCTCTGTGTCCGAAACCAGTTTCAAAGAAGGAACGTTTGTTGCACAATTTGGATGTTGTTCGCGCTCTAAAATTCTATTTAGATGCTACAAAGGATTTTAGACAAACATCTTCCTTGTTTGTTGTTTATTCAGGTAAAAGGAGAGGTCAAAAAGCAACTTCTACCTCTCTCTCTTTTTGGATTAAAAGCATCATCAGATTGGCTTACGAGACTGCCGGACGGCAGCCTCCCGAAAGAATCACAGCTCATTCCACTAGGGCTGTGGCTTCCACATGGGCCTTCAAGAACGAGGCTTCTGTTGATCAGATATGTAGGGCAGCGACTTGGTCTTCACTGCACACTTTTACCAAATTTTACAAGTTTGATACTTTTGCTTCTTCTGAGGCTATTTTTGGGAGAAAGGTTTTGCAGGCCGTGGTGCCTTCCATTTAGGTGACCTGATTTGCTCCCTCCCTTCATCCGTGTCCTAAAGCTTTGGTATTGGTTCCCACAAGTAAGGATGACGCCGTGGACCGGACACACCTATGTTGGAGAAAACAGAATTTATGTTTACCTGATAAATTACTTTCTCCAACGGTGTGTCCGGTCCACGGCCCGCCCTGGTTTTTTTAATCAGGTCTGATAATTTATTTTCTTTAACTACAGTCACCACGGTACCATATGGTTTCTCCTATGCAAATATTCCTCCTTAACGTCGGTCGAATGACTGGGGTAGGCGGAGCCTAGGAGGGATCATGTGACCAGCTTTGCTGGGCTCTTTGCCATTTCCTGTTGGGGAAGAGAATATCCCACAAGTAAGGATGACGCCATGGACCGGACACACCGTTGGAGAAAGTAATTTATCAGGTAAACATAAATTCTGTTTTTCTAATAGTTACCACCACACGGGACTTCTGGCAGACAGTTCCTAAGGTGGAGAGAAGAGTTTCTACTCTAGCTAAGCGTACCACTACCTCTGACGAGGACAGTTGTGCTTTTTAGATCCAATGGATAAAAAATGTTTATTCAACAGGGTTTTATCCTGCAGCCCTTTGCATACATTGCTTCTGTCACTGCTGCTGCAGGGTTCTGGGTTGAGTCTCTTGATGAGGCTTTACAGTTAAGCGACTCCATTGGATGAATATATTTGACAAGCTTATGCTAGCCAATTCCTTTGTTTTCTGATGCCTTGTTCATTTGACTAGACTAACGGCTAAGAATTCTGTTTTTTACTATACTGGCGCGCAGAGCGCTATGGCTTATATCATGGTCAGCTGTCGTGACTTTAATAAATAAGCTACTTAACTTCCCTTCAAGGGGCAGACCCTATTCGGGCCTGGTTTGAAGGAGATTATTGCTTATATCACTGGAGGAAAAGGTCATGCCCTTCCTCAGGATAGGTCTAAATCAAGGGCAAAAAAAAAAAAAAAAATAATCTAATTTTCGTACCTTTTAAAAACTCCAGGGCAGGTGTGGCATCCTCTTCCTCTAAGGCAAAACAAGAGGGAATTTTTGCTCAGTCCAAGGCGGTCTGGAGACAATCGGACCTGGAACAAAGATATGCAGGCCAAGGAGCCTGCTGCTGCCTCTAAGGCAGCATGAAGGAACGGACCCCTATCCGGTAACGGATCCTATAGGGGGCAGACTTTCATTCTTCGCCCAGGCGTGGGCAAGAGATGCCCAGGATCCCTAGGCATTGGAATTTATATCCCAGAGATATCTTCTGGATTTCAAAGATTCCCCCCCAAAAAAAGGGGAGATTTCGCCTTTCACAATTATCTGCAAACCAGATAAAGAAGGAGGCATTCTTACATTGTGTACGAGATCCATCCAGTTCCAAGAGAGGAACAGGGACAGAGTTTTTACTCAAATCTGTTTGTGGTTCCCAAGGAGAGGGAACCTTCAGACCTATTTTGGATCTAAAGATCTTAAACAAATTCCTCAGAATTCCGTCATTTAAGATGGAAACTATTCGTACCATCTTAACTATGATCCAGGAGAGTCAATAGAGGACTACAATGGATTTGAAGGATGCTTATCCTCACATTGTGATGCATAAAGATCACCATCGTTTTTCAGGTTTGCCTTTCTAGACAGGCATTACCAGTTTGTAGCTCTTTCCTTTGGGATATCTACAGCCCCAAGAATCTTTATGGAGGTTCTGGGGTCGCTTTGGCGGTCCTTAGACCGCGGGGCATAGAAGCGGCCCCTTATTTAGACGACATCCTGATACAGGCGTCAAACATCCAAATTGCCCAGTCTCATACGGACGTAGTACTGGCATTTCTGAGATCACATGGGTGGAAAGTGAACAAGGAAAGAGTTCTCTATCCCCAATCTCAAGGGTTTCCCTCCTAGGGACTCTGATAGATTCTGTAGAAATGAAAATTTACCTGACGGAGTCCAGGTTGTCAAAGTTTCTAAATTTCTGCCGTGTTTTTTTTTTTTTTTTTTTTTCATCCCATCCGCGCCCTTCGGTGGCTCAGTACATGAATGAAATCGGCTTAATGGTAGCGGCAAGGGACATAGTACCGTTTGCACGTCTACATTTCAGACCGCTGCAACTATGCATGCTCAGTCAGAGGAACGGGGATTACACAGATTTGTCCCCCTGTTAAACCTGGACCAAGAGACCAGAGATTCTCTTGTCTGGTGACTATGTCGGGTCCATCTGTCCAAGGGTATGACCTTCCGCAGGTCAGATGGGACAATTGTTACAATAGATGCCAGCCTTTTAGGTTGGGATGCAGTCTGGAACTCCCTGAAGGCTCAGGGATAGTGGACTTAGGAGGAGACCCTCCTTCTAATAAATATTCTGGAACTGGGAGTGATATTCCATGCTCTTCAGACTTGGCCTCAGTTAGCAACTCTGAGGTACATCATACTCAGTCGGACAATATACACGACTGTGGCTTACATCAGCCATCAAGGGGGAACAGAAGTTCCCTAGCGATGTTAGAAGTCTTACAATAATTCACTGGACAGAGACTCACTCTTGTCTATCAGCTATCCATATCCCAGGTGTTGAGAACTGGGAGGTGGATTTTCTAAGTCGTCAGACTTTTCTTCCGGAGGAGTGGGATTTCCTCCGGAGGTCAAGACCAAGCAGGAGAGGGCTTTGGTGTTTTTGACAGCGCCTGCGTAGCCACGCAGGACCTGGTATGCAGATCTGGTGGACATGTCATCCTTTCCATCACGGTCTCTGCTTCTGAGACAGGTCCCTCTACCTCAGGGTCCTTTCAACCATCTAAATAGAATCAATCTGAGATGGACTGCCTGGAGACTGAACGCTTGATGTTATCAAAGCATGGCTTCTCCGAGTCAGTCATTGATACCTTAATACAGACATGAAAGCCTGTCTCTAGGAAAATTGAACATAGATATGGTGCAAATATCTGATTGTTATGAATCCAAGGGTTACTCATGGAGTAAAGTCTGGATTCCCAGGATATTATCTTTTCTCCAAGATGTTTTTGAGAAAAGGGTTGTCAGCTAATTCCTTAAAAGGGGACAGATTTTTACTCTGTCTATTTTTTTGCACAAGCGTCTGGCAGGTATTCTAGACGTTTAGGCATTTGGTCAGGCTTTGGTTAGATCCAAGCCTGTGTTTAAAACTGTTGCTCCGCCATGGAGCTTAAACCTGATTCTTAAGGTTCTTCAAGAAGTTCCGTTTGAACCTTTTTTGTTCCATAGATATCAATCTTTATCTTGGAAAGTTCCTTTTGGGTAGCTAATTCCTCGACTCGTAGAGTCTCCAAGTTATCTGTGTTACAATGTGATTCTCCTTATCTGGTCCTTCGTACGGATAAGGTAGTCCTGCGTACCAACCTGGGTTTTTTCCTAAGGTGGTATCTAACAAGTACATCACTCAAGAGATAGTTGTTCCATGCTTGTATCCTAATCCTTCCTCAAAGAAGGAACGTCTATTACACAATATTGGACGTGGTTTGTGCTTTAAAGTTTTACTTACAAGCTACTACAGTTTTCATCAAACGTTCACCTTGTTTGTTGTCTATTCTGGACAGAGGAGAGGTCAAAAGACTTCAGCAGCCTCTCTGTCTTTTTGGTTAAAAAGCATAATTCATTTAGCTTATGAGACTGCTGGACAGCAGCCTCCTGAAGGGATTACAGCTCATTCTACTAGAGCTGTGGTTTTCACTTGGGCCTTTTTTAAATGTGGCTTCTGTTGAACAGATTTACAAGACGGAGTCTTGGTCTGCGCTTCATACTTTTCAAATTTAACAAATTTGATACCTTGCTTCTTCGGAGGCTATTTTTGGGAGAAAGGGTTTTTTACAGGCAGTGGTAACTTCCGTTTAAGTACCTGCCTTGTCCCTCCCATCATCCGTGTACTTTAGCTTTGGTATTGGTATTCCATAAGTAATGGATGATCCGTGGACTGGATACACTTAACAAGAGAAAACATAATTTATGCTTACCTGATAAATTTATTTCTCTTGTAGTGTATCCAGTCCACGGCCCGCCCTGTCACTTTAAGGCAGGTAATTTTTTCATTTGAACTACAGTCACCACTGCACCCTATGGTTTTTCCTTTCTCTGCATGTTTTCGGTCGAATGACTGAATATGGCAGTTAGGGGAGGAGCTATATAGCAGCTTTGCTGTGGGTGGACTCTTGCAGCTTCCTGTTGGGAAGGAGAATATATTCCATAAGTAATGGATGATCCGTGGACTGGATACACTACAAGAGAAATAAATTTATCAGGTAAGCATAAATTATGTTTTATCAACAATCCTTCTTTCCAGGATAATCCAAAATACTGAAAATCCAATTGTCACAAGGACAGAAAGTGATGTGAAATTTTCTGAACAGGGGCACAGATAGCAAAACAAACTTTATCCTATGCTATCCAAAACAAAAAAAAAATGTTTGGCTAGAGTTTCACCTAAAAAAAGTGCCTGTTCCAACTTACATACAAATTCAACTTAAGAACAAACCTAAAGTCCCTATCTTGTACGTAACCCGGGGACTGCCTGTACTGGGAACTAGCTGCTGACTGTTGAGCGCACATATATGCCTCTTGTCCTTTGCTCATCTGATCAGCTAGCTCCCAGTAGTGTATTGCTGCTCCTTCAACAAAGGATACCAAGGGAATAAAACAAATTTGTTAAAAGAAGTAAATTGGAAAGTAGTTTAAAAGTGTATGCTTTATCTGAATCATAACATTTTTTGGTTTTATGTCCCTTTCAAACTGTTTTTTTTCTTAAGACACGATGAGTCCACGGATCATCTTAATTACTAATGGGATATTCACCTCCTGGTCAGCAGGAGGAGGCAGAGAGCACCACAGCAGAGCTGTTAAATAGCTCCTCCCTTCCCTCCCATTCTCTTTGCCTACGTTAGTGATAGGAAGAGGTAAAGTGAGGTGTTCGATTAGATTCTTCAATCAAGAGTTTATTATTTTTAAAGTAGTGCAAGATTGTGCTGCTTTGTTCTAGGGTGTAGCCGTAGTCCATATCAGTCTCTACAGTAGAGATTTTGGTGGCTTTAGAGCAATGGGAACTGGTGGGACATAATTCTCACTGCGCCTCCCATACATATATGCTGCCCTAACCCTGATAGCCTAAGCAAGATTACTCAGGCTTTATCTTTCTCCACAGGGCTATGGGAGGGAGAGGACCTCTTAAACCTGCTGGACTGCCCTGCTGTCGGGCAGAGTTCAAGGTAAGTGCTGACTTTTTTATCTGGATCAATAATATAGATCGCAGAGAAGTGGAGCATTTTAATTAATCTGAGAACGAACTTCTACATTTAAAAGGAGGGAAATTCTGTGACAGCAACTTGTACTGCAGGCACTGGGGCTAAGGAGATGGCTTTACTTGGGGGACTTTTCCTTGGGCTGAGGTAAAAGGACTCAGTGGGAAGGTGTTATTGTTGTTTCTTTCATGTAATTAGCAAGAGTCCATGAGCTAGTGACGTATGGGATATACATTCCTACCAGGAGGGGCAAAGTTTCCCAAACCTCAAAATGCCTATAAATACACCCCTCACCACACCCACAATTCAGTTTTACAAACTTTGCCTCCCATGGAGGTGGTGAAGTAAGTTTGTGCTAGATTCTACGTTGATATGCGCTTCGCAGCAGGCTGGAGCCCGGTTTTCCTCTCAGAGTGCAGTGAATGTCAGAGGGATGTGAAGAGAGTATTGCCTATTTGAATTCAATGGTCTTCCTCTAGGGGATCTATTTCATAGGTTCTCTGTTATCGGTCGTAGAGATTCATCTCTTACCTCCCTTTTCAGATCGACGATATACTCTTATATACCATTACCTCTACTGATTCTCGTTTCAGTACTGGTTTGGCTGTCTACTATATGTAGATGAGTGTCTTAGGGTAAGTAAGTGTTATTTCTATTATGACACTCAAAGCTATGGTTGGGCACTTTATATGTAAAGTTCTAAATATATGTGTTTAAACTTATATTTGCCATGATTCAGGATAATCAGTATTCCTTATTTCAGACAGTCAGTTTAATTATTTGGGATAATGCATATGAAATATTTTTTTCTTACCTTAAAAGAATTTTTTTCAATTGACTTTTTTTCCCTGTGGGCTGTTAGGCTTGCGGGGGCTGAAAATGCTTCAATTTATTGCGTCATTCTTGGCGCGGACTTTTTTGGCGCAAAAAATTTGTCATTTCCGGCGCTCTAATTGACGTCGGAAGTTTGTGCATGGTGCGTCATTTTAGACGTTCAGATGTTTTTTTGCGCCAAAATTGTGAGCGTCGTTTTTTTCGGCGTCACAGGATGTGGCGTCATACTTGGCGCCAAAAAATATGGGCGTTGTACTTGGCGCCAATAATGTGGGCGTCATTCTTGGCGCCAAAAAATGTGGGCGTCATTCTTGTCTCCACCTTTTTTTCACATTATTTCAGTCTCATTTTTCATTGCTTCTGGTTGCTAGAGGCTTGTTCATTTGGCATTTTCTCCCATTCCTGAAACTGTCATTTAAGGAATTTGATAATTTTGCTTTATATGTTGTTTTTTCTTACATATTGCAAGATGTCTCAACATGACCCTGGATCAGAATCTACTTCTGGAAAGACGCTGCCTGATGCTGGTTCTACCAAAGTTAAGTGCATCTGTTGTAAACTTTTGGTAACTGTTCCTCCGGCTGTTGTTTGTGATAACTGTCATGATAAACTTTCTAATGCAGATTGTGTTTCCATTAGTAATAATCCATTACCTGTTGTTTTTCCTTCAACATCTAATGTTCAGGATGTCCCTGTTAATGTAAAAGAATTTGTTTCTAAATCTATTAGGAAAGCTCTGTCTGTTATTCCTCCTTCCAGTAAGCGTAAAAGGTCTTTTAAAACTTCTCATATTTCAGATGAATTTTTAAGTGACCGTCATCATTCTGACTTATCTGTTTCTGATGAGGATCTATCTTGTTCAGAAGATTCTGCTTCAGATATTGACACTGATAAATCTTCATTTCTCCTACATAGGTGTGTCCGGTCCACGGCTTCATCCTTACTTGTGGGAATATTCTCTTCCCTAACAGGAAATGGCAAAGAGGCACACATCAAAAGCTGTCCATATAGCCCCTCCTCTGGCCCCACCCCCCAGTCATTCTCTTTGCCGCTCTGAACAAGTAGCATCCCCACGGGGATGGTAAAGAGTTTGTGGTGTTTAGTTGTAGTTTTTATTTCTTCTATCAAGAGTTTGTTATTTTAAAATAGTGCTGGCTTGTACTATTTACTCTACAACAGAAAAGTGATGAAGATTTCTGTTTAAGAGGGCTATGATTTTAGCACAAGTAACTAAAATCCATTGCTGTTACCACGCAGGACTGTTGAAACCGGAGAACTTCAGTTGGAGGTAACAGTTTGCAGACTCATCTGCTTCAGGTATGACTAGTCTCCTTTCTAACAACACAGGCTATTGCTAGAAGACAGTCATTTTTCCCCTCAGGGAAAACGGTAAGCCATTTTTCTCAGCAACAAGATAACAGGCTTCCTTTTCTCCTACATTGGTGTATCCGGTCCACGGCTTCATCCTTACTTGTGGGATATTCTCTTCCCCTACAGGAAGTGGCAAAGAGAGCACACAGCAGAGCTGTCCATATAGCTCCCCTCAGGCTCCGCCCCCCCAGTCATTCTCTTTGCCGCTCTGAACAAGTAGCATCTCCACGGGGGTGGTAAAGAGTATGTGGTGTTAGTTGTAGTTTTTTATTTCTTCTATCAAGAGTTTGTTATTTTAAAATAGTGCCGGTTTGAACTATTTACTCTACAGCAGAAAGTGATGAAGATTTCTGCTAAGAGGAATATGATTTTAGCACCAGTAACTAAAATCCATTGCTGTTCCCACGCAGGACTGTTGAAACCAGAGAACATCAGTTGGGGGGAACAGTTTGCAGACTTATCTGCTTCAGGTATGACCAGTCTCTTTTCTAACAAGACCCAGTATTGCTAGAAGACTGTCAGAAATTCCCTCTGGGATTGGTAAGCCATTTTTTTCTAATAGACTGAAGAGGGAGGAGGCCTCATTTTTAGGCCTAAATTGTGCAGTTGTTTTTGCCTAGGCAATCCATGCAGCATCATGTGGGGAGTCAAGAGGCATCATAAAAGACTCCAGGGAGGCTTATTTCCTGCTAAAATAATCCCTAATGAAGGTAAAGGCTACAGTGAGAAGCTGTGGCTAGTACTGTAGTGTGTTAAGTGGTTAATAACTGTTATTAACTCCGGTTTGGGCATTAAGGGGTTAATTGATCTGAAAATTTGTGTGCAATCTTTTCAAAGCATTAAGACTCTGTGGTGAAAATTTCATTAAAATCGGATATTTATTTCATGTTTTTTTTGATGTTTCAGTAAAAAAGTGTGCATTAAGGGGTTAATTGATCTGAAAATTTGTGTGCAATCTTTTCAAAGCATTAAGACTCTGTGGTGAAAATTTCATTAAAATCGGATGTTTATTTCATGTTTTTTTGATATTTCAGTAAAAAAGTGTGCTTTTTTATTATTTAAAGAGACAGTAACGTTTTTGTCAAAAATAATTTTTATTGCATTATAGTTCTATTTAAGTCTGTTAAACATGTTGGAGTCTTCAGATAGCCTATGTTCTGTATGTCCAAAGGCCAAGGTGGTTCCCCCATTAAATTTATGTGTGAAGTGTGCCATAGCGTCCAAACAGCTTAAGGACAGTACAATCACACTTAAAAATATAGCCCAAGATGATTCTTTAGCTGAAGGTAGTGAAAATAGCTTGCTTTCCTCTCCTTCTGTGTCAACACCAGCTATGCCCACGCAGGTGATGCCCAGTACATCTAGCGCACCAATTGCGATTACTATGCAACAGTTAGCAGCAGTAATGGATAATTCTATCGCAGCATTTTTATCCAAACTGCCAGCTTTCCTAGGAAGCGTGATTGCTCAGTTTTAAATACAGAAAATGAGCAAGTAGACGCAGAGGATAATTTATCTGTAGTGCCCTCACATCAATCTGACTTGGCGGTGAGGGAGGGCTTGTCTGAGGGAGAAATTTCTGACACAGGAAAAGTTTCTCAGCAGGCAGAGCCTGATACCATAGCATTTAAATTTAAGCTAGAACACCTCCACGCTCTACTTAAGGAGGTCCTGGCTACTCTTGATGATTGTGACCCTTTGGTGGTCCCAGAAAAATTGTGTAAAATGGATAAATTCTTAGAGGTCCCAGTACACACTGATGCGTTTCCGATACCTAAGAGGGTGGCGGATATAGTGAATGAGTGGGAGAAACCAGGTGTACCTTTTGTTCCCCCTCCTATATTTAAGAAAATGTTCCCCATTGTTGACCCCAGAAGGGACGCGTGGCAGACGGTCCCTAAGGTAGAGGGGGCAGTTTCAAAGCTAGCTAAACGCACAACTATACCAATAGAAGACAGTGGCGCTTTCAAAGATCCTATGGATAAAAAATTAGAAGGTTTATTTAAGAAAATTTTTGTTCAACAAGGTTTTCTTCTTCAACCAATTTCTTGCATTATTCCTGTAACCACTGCAGCTGCTTTTTGGTTTGAGGAATTAGAAAACTCGCTCCAGAAGGAGACTTCTTAGGATGAAGTCATGGATAGAATTCACGCCCTGAAGTTGGCTAATTCTTTCGTTACAGATGCCGCTTTTCAGTTAGCTAAATTAGCGGCGAAAAATTCTGGTTTCGCAATAGTGGCGCGTAGAGCGCTTTGACTAAAATCGTGGTCGGCGGATGTGTCGTCCAAAACAAAATTGTTTAATATTCCTTTCAAGGTAAGACCCTATTCGGGCCAGAGTTGAAAGAAATTATTTCAGATATCACTGGGGGAAAGGGCCATGCCCTTCCACAGGATAGACCTTTCAAAGTTAAAAATAAGTCTAATTTTCGTTCCTTTCGCAATTTCAGGAACGGACCGGCTTCTACCTCTACAGCCACTAGGCAAGAGGGTAACGCACCCCAGCTCAAACCAGCATGGAAACCATTGCAAGGCTGGAACAAGGGTAAACAGGCCAAAAGACCTGCTGCTGCTACCAAGACAGCATGAAGGGGTAGCCCCCGATCCGGGACCGGATCTAGTAGGGGGCAGATTTTCTCTCTTTGCTCAGGCCTGGGCAAGAGATGTTCCGGACCCCTGGGCACTAGAAATTGTCTCTCAGGGGTATCTTCTAGAATTCAAGGACCTTCCTCCAAGGGGAAGGTTCCACTTGTCTCGCTTATCTTTAGACCAGATAGAGAGACAGGCATTCTTACATTGCGTAGAGTACCTTTTAAAAATGGGAGTGATAAACCCAGTTCCAACAGCAGAACAAGGACTGGGATTTTACTCAAACCTGTTTGTAGTTCCCAAAAAGGAAGGAACTTTCAGGCCAATTCTGGATTTAAAGATCCTAGACCAATTACTCAGAGTTCCATCATTCCAAATGGAAACCATTCGGATTACCAGTTCGTGGCTCTTCCCTTCGGATTGGCCACTGCTCCGAGAATTTTCACAAAGGTGCTAGGGTCCCTTCTAGCGGTGCTAAGGCCAAGGGGCATTGCAGTAGCACCTTAACTAGATGACATTTAATACAGGCGTCGTCTTTTCACAAAGCAAGGGCTCATACGGACATTGTTCTAGCCTTTCTAAGGTCTCACGGGTGGAAGGTGAACATAGAAAAAAGTTCTCTGTCCCCGTTCACAAGGGTTCCCTTCCTGGGAACAATAATAGACTTGGTAGAAATGAAAATCTTTCTGACAGAGGTCAGGAAACTAAAACTTTTGAACACTTGTCGAGTTCTTCAATCCATTCCTCAACCCTCCATAGCTCAGTGCATGGAGGTAACGGGACTAATGGTTGCGGCAATGGACGTGGTTCCTTTTGCTCGAATTCATTTAAGACCATTGCAACTGTGCATGCTCAAACAATGAAATGGTGATTATGCAGATTTTTCTCCCCAGATTCAGATGGACCAGCAAACCAGAGACTCACTCCTCTGGTGGTTGTCTCAGGATCACCTGTCTCAGGGAATGAGTTTCCGAAGACCGAAGTGGATCATTATCACGACCGACGCCAGCCTCTTAGGCTGGGGCGCGGTCTGGAAGTCCCTGAAGGTTCAGGGTCTATGGTCTCGGGAAGAATTTCTTCTCCCGATAAACATTTTGGAATTGAGAGCGATATTCAATGCGCTCCATGCATGGCCTAAACTAGCGGAGGCCAAATTCATCAGTTTTCAGTCTGACAACTTGACGACTGTTGCGTACATCAATCATCAGGGGGGAACAAAGAGTTCCCTGGCGATGAGGGAGGTATCCAAGATCATCAAATGGGCAGAGGATCACTCCTGCTATCTATCAGCAATTCACATCCCAGGAGTGGACAACTGGGAAGCGGATTATCTGAGTCTTCAGACTTTCCATCCGGGGGAGTGGGAACTCCACCCGGAGGTTTTTTGCTCAGCTGACCCAGCTATGGGGCATTACATATCTGGATCTGATGGCGTCACGTCAGAACTTCAAAGTTACACGTTACGGGTCCAGGTCCAGGGATCCCAAGGCGACATTGGTAGATACCTTAGTAGCGCCTTGGTCGTTCAATCTAGCTTATGTCTTTCCACCGTTTCCCCTTCTCCCCCGGCTAGTAGCCAGGATCAAGCAGGAGAAGGCTTCGGTAATTCTAATAGCTCCTGCGTGGCCACGCAGGACTTGGTATGCAGACCTAGTGAATATGTCATCGGTTCCACCATGGAAGCTGCCTTTGAGGCAGGACCTTCTAATTCAAGGTCGATTCGAACATCCAAACCTAGTTTCTCTGCAACTGACTGCTTGGAGATTGAACGCTTGATTCTAGCTAAACGTGGGGTTTCGGAATCAGTTATAGATACTCTGATCCAGGCTAGAAAGCCTGTCACCAGGAAAATTTACCATAAGATATGGTGGAATATATCTTTGCTGGTGCGAATCCAAGGGTTACTCATGGAGTAAGATTAGGATTCCAAGGATACTATCTTTTCTCCAAGAAGGATTGGAGAAAGGTCTGTCAGCTAGTTCTTTTAAGGGACAGATATCTGCTCTGTCTGTTTGGTTACACAAGCATCTGGCAGCCATGCCAGATATTCAGGGTTTGTACAGGCTTTAGTCAGAATCAAGCCTGTCTACAGACCTGTGGCTCCTCCATGGAGTCTAAATTTAGTTCTTTCAGTTCTTCAAGGGGTTCCGTTTGAACCTCTACATTCCATAGATATTAAGTTACTATCTTGGAAAGTTTTGTTTTTTTGTAGCTATTTCTTCTGCTAGAAGAGTTTCTGAATTGTCTGCTTTGCAGTGTAATTCACCCTATCTGGTGTTTCATACAGATAAGGTCGTTTTACGTACCAAACCTGGTTTTCTTCCAAAAGTGGTTTCCAATAAGAATATCAACCAGGAAATAGTTGTTCCTTCTCTGTGTCCTAATCCAGTTTCTAACAAGGAACGTCTGTTACACCATCTTGATGGGGTTCGTGCTTTAAAGTTTTATCTAAAAGCAACTAAAGACTTCAGACAAACATCGTCCTTGTTTGTCGTCTATTCTGGCAAGAGGAGAAGTCAAAAGGCGACTGCGACCTCTCTGTCTTTCTGGCTGAAAAGCATCATCCGGTTGGCTTATGAGACTGGAAGGCAGCCTCCTGAACGAATTACAGCTCACTCTACTAGAGCTGTGGCTTCCACATGGGCTTCCAAGAATGAGGCTTCTGTTGAACAGATTTGTAAGGCAGCGACTTGGTCTTCACTGCATACGTTTGCCAAATTTTACAAATTCATTACTTTTGCTTCTTCGGAGGCTATTTTTGGGAGAAAGGTTTTGCAAGCAGTGGTGCCTTCCGTTTAGGTTACCTGACTTGTGCCCTCCCTTCATCCGTGTCCTAGAGCTTTGGTATTGGTTCCCACAAGTAAGGATGAAGCCGTGGACCGGATACACCAATGTAGGAGAAAACAGAATTTATGTTTACCTGATAAATTTCTTTCTCCTACGGTGTATCCGGTCCACGGCCCGCTCTGGCATTTTGGTCAGGTTTAAATTTATTTTTTGTAAACTACAGTCACCACTGCACCTTATGGTTCTCCTTTTTCTCCTAACCGTCGGTCGAATGACTGGGGGGGCGGAGCCTGAGGGGAGCTATATGGACAGCTCTGCTGTGTGCTCTCTTTGCCACTTCCTGTAGGGGAAGAGAATATCCCACAAGTAAGGATGAAGCCGTGGACCGGATACACCGTAGGAGAAAGAAATTTATCAGGTAAACATAAATTCTGTTTTTCTAGTTTTTATGCTGGTAGACACTATTGTGGGCCAAATCGATTGATTTTTATTACAATTTCATAGCATTTGAGATGTTTTATAAACTTATATACACTTGGGAACGTTTTATATTAGATCTGGCTTGTTTTAGACGCCTAATCTAGTCAGGAAGGCCCCTTCACTCTAGTATGCTGAGGGAGGAGGCCTCATTTTCGCGCTTCAGTTGCACAGTTGATTTCAAGGCAGTGCATGCAGCTTCATGTGAGAGGGTCCTGTGGCTCAGAAAGTGACTCCGGAAGGCTTATTTCTGTGGTGGTTGACCCCTAAGGAAGGTAAAAGCTACAGCAAAAGCTGTAGCAGGGACTGTAGTGTGTAAAACCGGTTAAATTCAACTATTAGCTCCGGTTTGCTTATTTCAGGGTCTAGAGTCTCTATTTTTGGTGTGCAATACTCTCAAAGCATTAAGACACTGGGGTCCAAATTTCATAAAAATCGGATATTGCCTTCATAGTTTTTTGAACATTCAGAAATAAAGTGTGTCATTTTATTATTTAAAGAGACAGTAACGGTTTTGCTTAAAATCGTTTTTATTGCATTATTTGCCTGCCTAAATCTGTTTAACATGTCTGTGCCATCAGATAACCTATGTTCTGTGTGTATAGAGACCAATGTGGTCCCCCCTTCGAGTGTTTGTGATAATTGTGCCATAGCGTCCAAACAAAGTAAGGACAGTACTGTCACATTTAATAATGTTGCCAAAGATGATTCATCTAATGAAGGTAGTGGGGATAGTTCTACATCCTCTCCTTCTGTGTCTACACCAGCTTTGCCCGCGCAGGCGACACCTAGCGCGCCAATACTTGTTTCTATGCAACAATTAACAGCAGTAGTGGATAATTCTATAGCAAATCTTTTATCCAAACTGCCAGCATTTCAGAGAAAGCGTGATTGTTCAGTTTTAATTACAGATAAAAAGGATGAACAATTAAACGCTGATGATGCCTTATCTATTTTACCCTCACATCAATCGGAATTGGCTGTGAGGGAGGGGCTGTCTGAGGGAGAAATTTCTGACTCAGGAAAAATTTCTCAACAGGCAGAACCTGATATAGTAGCATTTAAGTTTAAGCTAGAACATCTCCGCGCCCTGCTTAAGGAGGTATTAGCTACTCTTGATGACTGTGATTCTATGGTAGTCCCAGAGAAGTTGTGCAAATTGGACAAATTCTTAGAGGTCCCAGTGCACGATGACGCCTTTCCAATACCCAAGAGGGTAGCGGACATAGTAAATAAGGAGTGGGAGAAGCCGGGTATACCCTTTGCCCCACCTCCTATATTTAAGAAAATGTTTCCCATTGTAGATCCTAGAAGGGACGCATGGCAGACGGTCCCGAAGGTTGAGGGAGCAGTTTAAACATTAGCGAAGCGCACAACTATTCCTATAGAGGACAGCTGCGCTTTCAAAGATCCTATGGATAAAAAATTGGAAGGATTGCTTAAAAATATTTTTGTTCAGCAAGGCTTCATTCTTCAACCAGCTACGTGTATTATTACTGTCACTTCAGCGGCGTCCTTTTGGTTCGAGGAATTAGAAAGGTCGCTCCAGAAGGAGACTTCATATGAAGAAGTCATGGACAGAATTCACGCACTAAAGTTAGCTAATTCCTTTATATTGGATGCCGCTTTTCAAATAACGAAATTAGCGGCAAAAAACTCAGGTTTTGCTATTGTGGCGCGTAGGGCGCTTTGGCTAAAATCCTGGTCGGCAGATGTGTCGTCCAAGACTAAGTTACTTAATATTCCTTTCAAAGGTAAGACCCTTTTTGGGCCGGAATTGAAGGAGATTATTTCAGACATCACTGGGGGTAAGGGCAATGCCTTCCCACAAGATAGGCCTTTCAAGGCTAAGAACAAGTCTAATTTTCGTTCCTTTCGCAATTTCAGGAATGGACCGGCTAATAACTCTACAGCCGCTAGACAAGACGGTAACGCTGTCCAGCCCAAACCTGCATGGAAGCCCGTGCAAGGCTGGAACAAGGGTAAACAGACCAAGAAACCTACTGCTGCTACCAAGACAGCATGAAGGGGTAGCCCCCGATCCGGGACCGGATCTAGTAGGGGGCAGATTATCTCTCTTTGCTCAGGCTTGGGCAAGAGATGTTCCGGATCCCTGGGCACTAGAAATAGTCTCCCAGGGATACCTTCTAGAGTTCAAGGGACTTCCTCCAAAGGGAAGGTTCCACTTGTCTCGCTTATCTTCAGACCAGATAAAGAAACAGGCATTCTTACATTGCGTAAGAGACCTATTAAAGATGGGAGTGATAAACCCAGTCTCCTCAGGGGAACAAGGTCTAGGTTTTTACTCGAACCTGTTTGTAGTTCCCAAAAAAGAGGGAACTTTCAGGCCAATTCTGGATTTAAAGATATTAAACAAATTCCTCAGAGTTCCATCTTTCAAAATGGAAACCATTCGGACAATCTTGCCGACAATCCAGCAGGGTCAATATTTGACTACCGTGGACTTAAAGGATGCGTATCTGCATATCCCAATCCACAAAACTCATCATCAGTTCCTGAGGTTCGCCTTTCTGGACAAACATTACCAGTTCGTGGCTCTTCCATTCGGTTTAGCCACCGCTCCCAGAATTTTCACAAAGGTGCTAGGGTCCCTTTTAGCGGTCCTAAGGCCGAGGGGCATTGCTGTAGCACCTTACCTAGACGACATTCTAATCCAAGCGTCGTCTCTTTCCAAAGCAAGGGCTCATACAGACATGGTCGTAGCCTTTCTCAGATCCCACGGGTGGAATGTGAACATAGAAAAAGTTCCCTGTCACCGTCCACAAGGCTTCCTTTTCTGGGAACAATAATAGATTCTGTGGAAATGAAGATCTTCCTGACAGAAGTCAGAAAGGTAAAGCTTCTAAACGCTTGTCGAGTTATTCATTCTATTCCTCAGCCCTCCATAGCTCAGTGCATGGAAGTAATAGGACTAATGGTTGCAGCAATGGACGTGGTTCCTTTTGCTCGAATTCATTTAAGACCATTACAGCTGTGCATGCTCAAACAGTGGAATGGGGACTATACAGACTTGTCTCCCCAAATTCAAGTAGACCAAGTAACCAGGGACTCACACCTCTGGTGGTTGACTCAGGATCACCTGTCTCAGAGAATGAGTTTCCGCAGACCGGAGTGGGTCATTGTCACGACCGACGCCAGCCACTTGGGTTGGGGAGCGGTCTGGGACTCTCTGAAAGCTCAGGGTCTATGGTCTCGGGAAGAGTCTCTTCTCCCGATAAACATTTTGGAACTGAGAGTTATATTCAATGCGCTCCTGGCTTGGCCTCAACTAGCGGAGGCCAGGTTCATAAGGTTTCAGTCGGACAACATGACGACTGTTGCGTACATCAATCATCAGGGGGGAACAAAGAGTTCCTTGGCGATGAGCGAGGTATCCAAGATCATCAAATGGGCGGAGGATCACTCCTGCCATCTATCTGCAATTCACATCCCAGGAGTAGACAACTGGGAGGCGGATTATCTGAGTCGTCAGACTTTCCATCCGGGAGAGTGGGAACTCCACCCGGAGGTCTTTGCCCAGTTAACCCAACTATGGGGCAACCCAGATATGGATCTGATGGCGTCTCGTCAGAACTCCAAGGTTCCTCGATACGGGTCCAGATCCAGGGATCCCAAGGCGGCACTGGTGGATGCATTAGTGGCGCCCTGGTCGTTCAATCTGGCTTATGTGTTTCCACCGTTCCCTCTCCTTCCCAGGCTTGTAGCCAGGATCAAACAGGAGAAGGCCTCGGTGATTCTAATAGCTCCTGCGTGGCCACGCAGGACTTGGTATGCAGATCTGGTGAATATGTCATCGGTTCCACCATGGAAGCTATCTTTGAGGCAGGATCTTCTAGTTCAAGGTCCATTCAGACATCCAAATCTAGTCTCTCTGCAACTGACTGCTTGGAAATTGAACGCTTGATTCTATCTAAGCGTGGGTTTTCTGATTCGGTTATAAATACTCTGATTCAAGCCAGAAAACCAGTGACTAGGAAAATTTACCATAAGATATGGCAAAAATATATCTGTTGGTGCAAGTCCAAAGGTTTTGCTTGGAGTAAAGTCAAAATCCCTAGAATACTTTCCTTTCTCCAAGAGGGTTTGGATAAAGGTTTGTCAGCTAGTTCTTTAAAAGGACAGATATCTGCTCTGTCAGTTTTGTTACACAAACGACTGGCAGTCGTGCCAGATGTACAGGCGTTTGTACAGGCATTAGTTAGAATTAAGCCTGTCTACAGACCTATAACTCCTCCATGGAGTCTAAACTTAGTTCTTTCAGTTCTTCAAGGGGTTCCGTTTGAACCCTTACATTCCATAGATATTAAGTTACTATCTTGGAAAGTTCTGTTTTTGGTTGCTATTTCTTCTGCTAGAAGAGTTTCTGAATTATCTGCTCTGCAGTGTTCTACTCCCTATCTGGTTTTCCATTCAGATAAGGTAGTTTTACGTACCAAACCTGGTTTTCTTCCAAAGGTGGTTTCCAACAGGAATATTAACCAGGAAATAGTTGTTCCTTCCCTGTGTCCGAATCCAGTTTCAAAGAAGGAACGTTTGTTACACAACCTAGATGTGGTCCGTGCTCTAAAATTCTACTTAGAGGCAACTAAGGACTTCAGACAAACTTCATCCTTGTTTGTTGTTTATTCTGGTAAGAGGAGAGGGCAAAAAGCTACTGCTACCTCTCTTTCCTTTTGGCTGAAAAGCATCATCCGATTGGCTTATGAGACTGCCGGACGGCAGCCTCCTGAACGAATTACAGCTCACTCTACTAGGGCTGTGGCTTCCACATGGGCCTTCAAGAACGAAGGCAGCGACTTGGTCTTCACTGCATACTTTTACAAAATTTTACAAATTCGATACTTTTGCTTCTTCGGAGGCTGTTTTTGGGAGAAAGGTTTTGCAAGCCGTGGTGCCTTCCGTTTAGGTCGCCTGACTTGTTCCCTCCCTTCATCCGTGTCCTAAAGCTTTGGTATTGGTTCCCACAAGTAAGGATGAAGCCGTGGACCGGACACACCTATGTAGGAGAAAACAGAATTTATATCTTACCTGATAAATTCCTTTCTCCTACGGTGTGTCCGGTCCACGGCCCACCCTTGCTTTTTGTCAAGCTTAAATATTTTTATCTCTATACACTACAGTCACCACGGCACCCTATAGTTTCTCCTTTTTCTCCTAACCGTCGGTCGAATGACTGGGGGGCGGGGCCAGAGGAGGGGCTATATGGACAGCTTTTGCTGTGTGCCTCTTTGCCATTTCCTGTTAGGGAAGAGAATATTCCCACAAGTAAGGATGAAGCCGTGGACCGGACTCACCGTAGGAGAAAGGAATTTATCAGGTAAGATATAAATTCTGTTATTTATTTAAGATGGAGTTTATTCGTTCTTTACTTAAAGAAGTGTTAATGGCATTAGATATGGAGGAGTCTAGTCCTCTTGATACTAATCTACTAAGCGTTTAAATTCGGTTTTCAAACCTCATGTAGTTATTCCTGAAGTTTTTCCAGTTCCTGATGCTATTTCAGAAGTAATTTCTAGGGAATGGAATAGTCTGGGTACTTCATTTACTCCTTCTCAAAGGTTTAGGAAATTGTACCCTGTGCCATCTGATAGATTAGAGTTTTGGGATAAAATCCCTAAAGTTGATGGGGCTATTTCTACTCTTGCTAAACGTACTACTATTCCTACGGCGGATAGTACTTCCTTTAAGGATCCTTTAGACAGGAAGCTTGAATCCTTTCTAAGGAGAGCTTATTTATGTTCAGGTAATCTTCTTAGACCTGCTATTTCTTTGGCTGATGTTGCTGCAGCTTCAACTTTCTGGTTGGAGGCTTTAGCGCAACAAGTGTCAGACCATAATGCTTATAGCATTGTTAAACTTCTTCAACATGCTAATAACTTTATTTGTGATGCCATTTTTGATATCATTAGAATTGATGTCAGATATATGTCTTTAGCTATTTTAGCTAGAAGAGCTTTATGGCTTAAATCTTGAAATGCAGATATGACTTCTAAGTCAACTTTGCTTTCTCTTTCTTTCCAAGGTAATAAATTATTTGGTTCACAGTTGGATTCTATTATTTCAACTGTTACTGGGGGGAAAGGAACCTTTTTGCCTCAGGACAAAAAATCTAAAGGTATATACAGGGCTGCTAATCGTTTTCGTTCCTTTCGTCAGAATAAAGAACAGAAGCCTGACCCTTCCCCTAAAGGAACGGTTTCCGTTTGGAAACCTTCTCCAGTCTGGAATAAATCCAAGCCTTTTAGAAAGTCAAAACCAGCTCCTAAATCCGCATGAAGGTGCGGCCCTCATTCCAGCACAGCTGGTAGGGGGCAGGTTACGATTTTTCAAAGATATTTGGATCAATTCGATTCACAGTCTTTGGATTCAGAACATTGTTTCTCAAGGATACAGAATAGGTTTCAAGAGAAGACCTCCTGTGAGAAGATTTTTTCTCTCTCGCATTCCAGTAAACCCAGTGAAGGCTCAGGCATTTGTGAAATGTGTTTCAGATCTAGAGTTGGCTGGGGTAATTGTGCCAGTTCCAGTTCTGGAACGGGGTCTGGGGTTTTACTCAAATCTATTCATTGTACCAAAGAAGGAGAATTCCTTCAGACCAGTTCTGGATCTAAAAATATTGAATCGTTATGTGAGAATACCAACATTCAAAATGGTGACTATAAGGAGTATTCTGCCTTTTGTTCAGCAAGGGCATTATATGTCCACAATAGATTTACAGGATGCATATCTTCATATTCCAATTCATCCAGATCACTATCGGTTTCTGAGATTCTCTTTTCTAGACAAGAATTACCAGTTTGTTGCCCTTCCGTTTGGTCTAGCAACAGCTCCAAGGATCTTTTCAAAGGTTCTCGGTGCCCTTCTCTCTGTAATCAGAGAACAGGGTATTGCGGTATTTCCTTATTTGGACGATATCTTGGTACTTGCTCAGTCTTTACATTCTGCAGAATCTCCTACGAATCAACTTGTGTTGTTTCTTCAAAAACATGGTTGGAGGATCAATTTACCAAAGAGTTCTTTGATTCCTCAGACAAAGGTAACCTTTTTGGGCTTTCAAATAGATTCAGTGTCCATGACTTTGTCTTTAACAGAAAAGAGACGTCTGAAGTTGGTTTCAGCTTGTCGAACCCTTCAGTCTCAATCATTCCCTTCGGTAGCTTTTGCATGGAAATTCTAGGTCTCATGACTGCTGCATTGGACGCGATCCCCTTTGCTCGTTTTCACATGAGACCTCTTCAGCTTTGTATGCTGAACCAGTGGTGCAGGGATTATACAAGGATATCACAAATAATATCCTTAAATCCCAATGTTCGATCTTCTCTGACTTGGTGGTTGGATCACCATCGTTTAATTCAAGGGGCCTCTTTTGTTCGTCCAACCTGGACTGTGATCTCAACAGATGCGAGTCTTTCAGGTTGGGGAGCTGTATGGGGATCTCTGACAGCGCAGGGGGTTTGGTGAATCTCAGGAGGCGAGATTACCAATCAACATTTTGGAACTCTGTGCGATTTTCAGAGCTCTCCAGTTCTGGCCTCTTCTGAAGAGAGAATCGTTTATTTGTTTTCAGACGGACAATGTCACAACCGTGGCGTATGTCAATCATCAAGGTGGGACTCACAGTCCTCAAGCTATGAAAGAAGTATCTCGGATACTTGTATGGGCGGAATCCAGCTCCTGTCTAATTTCTGCGGTTCACATCCCAGGTGTAGACAATTGGGAAGCGGATTATCTCAGTCGCCAGACGTTACATCCGGGCGAATGGTCTCTTCACCCAGAGGTATTTCTTCAGATTGTTCAGATCTGGGGACTTCCAGAAATAGATCTGATGGCCTCTCATCTAAACAAGAAACTTCCCAGGTATCTATCCAGATCCAGGGATCCTCAGGCGGAAGCAGTGGACGCGTTGTCGCTTCCTTGGAATTATCATCCTGCCTATATCTTTCCGCCTCTAGTTCTTCTTCCAAGAGTGATTTCCAAAATTCTAATGGAACGTTCGTTTGTTCTGCTGGTGGCTCCAGCATGGCCTCACAGGTTTTGGTATGCGGATCTCATTCGGATGGCCAGTTGCCCACCTTGGACACTTCCGTTAAGACCAGACCTTCTATCTCAAGGCCCATTTTTCCATCAGGATCTCAAATCATTAAATTTGAAGGTATGGAAATTAAACGCTTGATTCTTAGTCATAGGGGTTTCTCTGACTCAGTTATTAATGCTATGTTACAGGCTCGTAAATCTGTGTCTAGGAAGATTTATTATCGAGTCTGGAAGACTTACATTTCTTGGTGTTCTTCTCATAAATTCTCTTGGCATTCTTTTAGAATTCCTAGAATTTTACAGTTCCTTCAGGATGGTTTGGATAAAGGTTTATCTGCAAGTTCTTTGAAAGGACAAATCTCTGCTCTTTCTGTTCTTTTTCACAGAAAGATTGCTAATCTTCCTGATATTCATTGTTTTGTACAGGCTTTGGTTCGTATCAAGCCTGTCATTAAGTCAATCTCTCCTCCTTGGAGTCTTAATTTGGTTCTGAGGGCTTTACAGGCTCCTCCATTTGAACCTATGCATTCTCTGGATATTAAATTACTTTCTTGGAAAGTTTTGTTCCTTTTGGCCATCTCTTCTGCTAGAAGAGTTTCGGAGTTATCTGCTCTTTCTTGTGAATCTCCTTTTCTGATTTTTCATCAGGATAAGGCGGTGTTGCAGACTTCATTTCAATTTTTACCTAAGGTTGTGAATTCTAACAACATTAGTAGAGAAATTGTTGTCCCTTCATTGTGTCCTGATCCTAAGAATTCCAAGGAGAGATCTTTGCATTCTTTGGATGTAGTAAGAGCTTTGAAATATTATGTTGAAGCTACTAAAGATTTTAGAAAGACTTCTAGTCTATTTGTTATCTTTTCTGGTTCCAGGAAAGGTCAGAAAGCTTCTGCCATTTCTTTAGCGTCTTGGTTAAAGTCTTTGATTCATCATGCTTATGTGGAGTCGGGTAAGTCCCCGCCTCAAAGGATTACGGCTCATTCTACTAGGTCAGTTTCTACTTCCTGGGCTTTTAAGAATGAAGCTTCCGTTGATCAGATTTGCAAAGCAGGAACTTGGTCTTCTTTGCATACTTTTACTAAATTCTACCATTTTGATGTTTTCTCTTCTTCAGAAGCAGTTTTTGGTAGAAAAGTACTTCAGGCAGCTGTTTCAGTTTGATTCTGCTGCTTATTATTTAATTTTTTTGATTTGGGTTGTGGATTATTTTTTCAGCGGAATTGGCTGTCTTTATTTTATCCCTCCCTCTCTAGTGACTCTTGCGTGGAAGTTCCACATCTTGGGTATCTGCTATCCCATACGTCACTAGCTCATGGACTCTTGTTAATTACATGAAAGAAAACATAATTTATGTAAGAACTTACCTGATAAATTAATTTCTTTCATATTAGCAAGAGTCCATGAGACCCACCCTTTTTTGTGGTGGTTATGATTTTTTTGTATAAAGCACAATTATTCCAATTCCTTATTTTTGATGCTTTCGCTCCTTTCTTATCACCCCACTTCTTGGCTATTCGTTAAACTGAATTGTGGGTGTGGTGAGGGGTGTATTTATAGGCATTTTGAGGTTTGGGAAACTTTGCCCCTCCTGGTAGGAATGTATATCCCATACGTCACTAGCTCATGGACTCTTGCTAATATGAAAGAAATTAATTTATCAGGTAAGTTCTTACATAAATTATGTTTTTTGCACAGTATTTGGGCTAAACTTCAGGCGAACAGTTTTCCTTGTACAGGGAGGCAGTAGCCACATTTGTCCCCTGGCTATGTAGGCTCAGTTAGTTTGGCTCCCGGTGGCGCAGTTGTTATAACTTAATGGCGACCGGGAAATTCATGTTGGTTACGCCCACGATGGGCAGAGTTTCGTGTGATGCCAGTTCTTTTGGACTGCGCGCCCTTTCTATAACACTGCTCCGGTATCGGAGACTGTTTAACACTGAAGATCAGTTTTCCTCCTACAGGGAGGCAGTAACCACAGTTGCCCCCAGGTTAGGAAGGCTCAGTTTGCTTAGCTCCCGTGGCGCAGTTAAGTTGTTATAACTTAATGGCGACCGGGAGCTACATGTTGGTTACGCCCACGATGGGCGGAGCTTCATGTGAGTGCGCTCTTTCTCTAATGCTGCTCCGGTATCGGTAACACTATCCGGTAACACTGATGGGTTTTTGTTTAAATGGGACCACGCAGTGTTACATGCGTTGCGGTCCTGCAAAGGGGTAATAATCCAACTAAAGATGGTTGCTCACTAGCATTATCACAATCAACTAATGTTACATCAAGAGTTAATGTTAAACACTGTCCGGATTTTATTGTTGAACATATAAATTTAGGCTTTTTGTTATCTGCCGTTATGCACCCAAATAGAATATAGTTTTGGGTATTAGAGAGATGGGCACTTCAACAAGGTTTACCTGAAGGGTAACTAGGTTCTACAGTGATTATGTACGGTTTTGTTTTTATGTTTCAACGAAAAATAAAGGTTTACATTTTAAATTTTAAAGAGACAGTAATGTTTTTCATGTATTCATTTTTATTAAAAAAAATTTACTTTTTGCTGAGCCTATTCCTTCTAAGACTTGCTGTTCAGGAGTTTTTTGACAAATGTCAAACTATGATTCAATTTCTCCTATTGCATATAGCCCACATGCAGTGCTCTGCGCTTCCTATTTGGAGTTACTCTGCATTTCATGCATGATATGTTTTTCCTGCAAAACTGTACTAGAGGACATATTTTCAATCATTAAGGATGATTGTTTAAGTAGTGCTATTCTGAACGTATCTTCCTTATATTCTGTAAGGGGAAGATACTTCGATAGTATCTAAGGGTGAATTCTCAGAATCAGATGGACTGTCATCTTTATCTGATCCTGGGGTTGTTCGCTTTCACTTTTTAACTGGAAATCCTCCATGTTGTTAATTAAGGAGGTTTGGACTACCCCGGACAATTATGTGACTACAATTTCTATACCCTCTCAGGATAGAGAATTTAGAGGGTTTCCACAAAATGATGTCTGTACACCATGTTACAATGTCAACCTGCTGGTCCATTGTTAACATCTCTAGTGCGGCGTCATATTGGTTTGAGGCGTGGTCTGACACTATTAGGACAGACACTCCTCTGGATGGGATCCAGAATAGGGTAAAAGTTCTTAAATTGGCTAATTCCCTTTGTACAGAGGTTTTTTCCTTCTAGCCCGCAGAGCCTTATGGTTATTGCCTCAGTCTGCGGATGTATCCCCTATGTCTAAGCTTCTAGCTATCCTTTCAAGGGAGTGACCTTATTTGGTCCTGGTTTGTCGCAGATTATCTCTATTTCGGGAGGTTAGGGTAATTTTATTCCCCAGGAGAGGTACAATCAAGAAGAACGACAGAGCGATTTTAGCTCCTTTCGTAATTTTGAGGGAAATTTTCTCTCTTCCACCTTCAAACAGGAATGTTCTAAACTTTGATGGAGATTCAATCAATCTTGGAATAAGGGAAAATAATCCAAGAAGTCTACTATTGAATCAGTTAGCATGAAGGGCCTGCCCCCGGTCCGGGATCGGATCTTGGAAGGGGGCAGACGTCCTTTATCGCTTGATCCTGCGAAATGTTTAGGATTCCTGGACAATAGAATTAGTGTCCCAGGGATACACTCTAGAGTTCAAAAGTTTTCCTCCTACAGGCTGGTTCTGCTTTCAAGATTATATGCAGACCAGATGTTCTTACACTGTGTAGGACACCTTTTCGACCTGGGAGTGTTTGTTCCTGTTCTAATTCAGGAACAGGGTCTGAGATTTATTTCCTATCTGTGCGTGGTTCTCTTGGAAAGGGGACCTTCAGGCCACTTTTAGAGGGCTGGTGTTGTAGATCAGTTGTTTAACGCCCTGTCTACAATCGATTGTTTGAGATAGGAGGAACTATTTAATCCCGGCTGGGTTGATACAGTCATGGGGTACTTTTAGAGTACTGTCTTTCATGATGGAAACTATTGGTTCCATTCTCCCTTTGATCCAATAGGGTCAATTTATGACAACTGTGGATTTATAGGATGCATACCTGCATATTCCTGTTCACAGGGTTCATCGCAAGTTCCTAAGGTTTGCCTTTCTGGACAGACACTTTCAGTTTGTGTTTTTTTCCTTCAGTCTTGAACAGTTCCCAGAATTTCACAAGACAAGAGTCAGAAAATAGGTTCTGGGATCGCTTTTGGCGATGCTTCGGTTATGGGGCATTGCAGTGGCGCTCTATCGGGACGACATCCTAGTCCAGGCGCCATTCTGACAACAAGCTAGATCCCACACGGACTTGGTGGTATCTTTCCTGTGATTCACAGGTGGAGGTAAAATTTGGGACAGGATTTCCTTAGTACCATATAAAAGGATACTTTTCTGAAGAAACATAATGGCTTTCCTATCGATGCTGATTTTTCTGACAGATTTTCTATACTGGTCTAGCCCTTCAGTCCTCTCCTAGGCTGTCAGTGGCTTATTGCATTAGGGTAATCAGATTAATGGTGGCGGCAATGGACATCATCCCGTTTTGCTCGTTCCATCTCAGGCCTCTGCAGTTAAGCATGCTCAGACAATGGAACGGAGATTATGCAGACTTGTCTTCTCGAATAACTCTGGAGCAGGAGACAATGGTGGTTGTCTCTGGATCATCTCTCTCAGGGAACCTGCTTTCGCAGGCCGTCTTGGGTGATTGTGACAACAGACGCCAGCCTTCTGGGTTGGGGAGCAGTATGGGGCTCCCTAAGGGCTCAGGGAGTTTGGACTCAGTCAGAGTCTGTTCTTCCTATAAACATTCTAAAACTGAGAGCAATCTTCAATGCTCTTCCGGCCTGACCACAGCTAGCGTCATTTCGGTTTATCAGGTTCCAGTTTGATAACATAACTTCTGTGGCTTACATCAATCATCAGGGAGGAACGAGGAGTTCCTTAGCGATGACAGAGGTAACCAAAATAATCCAGTGAGCGGAGGCCCACTCTTGTCTTTCGGCGATCCATATCCCAGGGGTGGACTCCTGGGAGGCGGATTTTTTGAGCAGGCAGACTTTTCATCCGGGGGAGTGGGAACTCCATCTGGAAGTGTTCTCCGATCTGGGTCAGCTGGAATTGGATTTCATGGCATCCCGAGAATGCCAAGATACTGAAATACGGGTCAAGGTATAGGGACCCCCAGCTCATAGCTCCGGCCTGGCCTCGCAGGATTTAGTATGCGGATCTGGTGGAGATAGCATCTCTGCTTCCTTGGAGACTCACGTTGAGGAAGGATCTTCTGATTCAGGGGCCCTTTCTTCACCCAAATCTAGTTTCTCTGAGGCTGACTGCTTGGAGATTGATCGCTTAATTTTATTTAAGCGGGATTTTCTGATTCGGTCATAGCGACCATGATTCAGGCTCGTTAGCCTGTAACTAGAAGGATTTACCATAAGGTTTGGCGTAAATATCTCTATTAGTGCGAATCCAAGGGCTACTCATGGAGTAGAGTTAGGATTCCTAGAATTTTGTCTTTTCTCCAGAGGATTTGGAGAAGGGTTTATCAATGAACTCCCTAAAGGCACAAATCTCGGCCTTATCTATTTTGTTACACAAACGTCTGACGGATGTCCCAGATGTATAATCTTTTGTCAGGTCCTGGTCAGGATCAGGCCTGTGTTCAAACTAGTTACTCTTCCATGGAGTCTTAATTTAGTTCTCAAAGTTGTTCAAGGGGTTCCGTTTGAGACTATGCATTCCTTAGATATTAAGTTGTTATCTTGGAAAGTTTTATTTCTGGTTGCTAGTTCTTTTGCTCGGAGATCGTCAGAGTTCTCGGCATTGCAGTATGAGTCTCCTTATCTTATTTTTCATTCAGATAAGGTAGTTTTACGTACTAAACTAGGATTTGTTCCTAAGGTTGTTTCTGATCTGAACATTAATCAGGAGATTGTGGTTCCGTCCTTGTGTCTTATTTCTTCTTCTCAGAAGAAATGACTCCTGTACAATTTGGACGTGGTCCGTGCTTTAAAGTTTTACTTACAGGCGACTAAGGACTTTCGTCAGTCTTCTTCTTTGTTTGTGATTTTCTCAGGAAAACGTAAGGGACAGGGCTACTTCTTTTTCTTTTTGGCTGAAGTGTATCATACTTTATGCATATGAGACTTCTGGACAACAGCCTCCCGAGAGAGTTACGGCTCATTCCACTAGGGCTGTTGCTTCCTCATGGGCGTTCAAAAATGAAGCTTCTGTGGAACAGATTTGCAAGGCTGCAACTTGGTCCTCTCTTCACACTTTTTCAGAGTTCTACAAATTTAACACTTTTGCATCGGCTGAGCCCGCTTTTGGGAGAAAGGTTTTTCAAGCAGTGGTGCCTTCCGTTTAGGTTCCCTGTCTTGACCCTCCCTTATCATCTGTGTACTCTAGCTTGGGTATTAAATCCCATTAGTAATTAAGATGACCAGTGGACTCATCGTGTCTTAAAAAAGAAAAGAAAATTTATGCTTACCTGATAAATTTATTTCTTTTTTGACACGATGAGTCCACGGCCCGCCCTGTTCTTTTAGACAGGTTGTGTGTTATTGTAAACTTCAGACACCTCTGCACCTTGGCTTTTCCTTTCTCTTCCTAACTTTGGTCGAATGACTGGAGTGGGAGGGAATGGAGGAGCTATTTAACAGCTCTGCTGTGGTGCTCTTTGCCTCCTCCTGCTGACCAGGAGGTGAATATCCCATTAGTAATTAAGATGGTCCGTGGACTCATCGTGTCAAAAAAAGAATTACATTTATCAGGTAAGCATAAATTTTCTTTTTCTCTTAATTTAAAGGGACAGTATACTATAAAATTGTTTTTCCCTTAATGGGCTTTCAATTACTTTTTTTTACCAAGTGCAGAGTATAAAATGTATGAGATTTGCTTTTTAAGGTTTATCTGTGTATATGATTTTGCTGGTTTTGTGTTTTTGAGGCCACAACCTAATAAAATGGATTGAGCTTGTAGAAATAATCAGATTTCATTACTTTATCACATTGTGTACATATTCCTGCTTCTTTATCTTATATCTGTCCGTAAACCAATCACCAATACTTGGAGAGAACAATGGAAAATTAACATTGTATTACCTTATGTCTTCTATATCCCACTGGGAGTGTAATTTATTATGTTGGCTGTGTCTACACAGCTTGGCCTTAAGGCCTAAAACTTTCAGGATAGTTGGGGATACCGCAGGCTAAATCAACTATTTCATATGCCAATATAAGGGTAATGGAAACACTTGTAAACAATTTAATACACTCTAGCAGTTAAAGTGGATCATTGGGAACAAATCAAATGGGGAGAATGTTTTTGAGTAAACTGTCCCTTTAATGTAACTGCAAGATATGAAGAAAGCAGAAGCACTTCTTTGCCTAAAAATATTGTTTCAAACAATTTGTGATGTTCTTTTTTTATTGTACTAGTATAATGTAGGCATTAGACAAAATTGGAACAGAAACTACTTTAAAACAGGAATTGCTTTTCAAAATATTTGGGCTAAACATAAGATTTCTGTTATTTTTCCAAAATTAAAATACTCTGATTTGTTCTATGGTTTTAGATACTGGTAGAAAAGTGGTAGATGAGGTTCATCAAGGATGTTTTTGTGCAACACAATATTTATATAAATGATTATAAAGCACTCATTTTACCGTAGTGTGAAGTCTACAAGTTATGTAATACAGTAACAAGGGAGAATTTTCTGCTTTATTTTTTCTATTAATTCTCTTACTAGAATGTAGAGATGCCCTTTTACCTCTTCTCATTGACCAGCTTAGTGGACAGCTGGATGATAATAACAATAAGCCAGATCATGAAGCTAGTGGCCAACTCCTGAGTAACATTTTGGATGTACTGCAAACCAAAGAAGCGGTGAGTAGCGGGACGTGAAAGTTGGAAAGTACACTTTGTAACTTTGGTGTATGATCTGGGAAGACCTTTGTGTGTGTTTTTTATGTAGGGGCCATAAATATAATTTTATTACATTTTATTTAGTTAGGCTGACCCCTTCAACACCCAGCAAATACAAATACATCTACCACCTGTTAGTAAAAGCCAAGACACATACACAAAATAAAGAGTCCATGTAGGAATCCAGATCAGAAGGTTTCTTGTCACTCTTAAAAAACACTAAAGTCAACATTAAACTTTCATGATTCAAATAGAGCACACAATTTTAAACAACTTTCCAAATCACTTCCATTATTTAAATGTACACTCTTTTTTATATGCACACTTTCCGAGGCATCAGCTCCTACTGAACATGTGTAAAACTTAACAGAATATATGCATTTTTTGATTGGCTGATGGCTGTCACATGATGCAGCCGGAAGGAAAATGGAACAAACTGAAATCTTTCAGAAAAAAAAAACTACTCATTTGAAATTCAAAGTGATCTTTAAAAAAGGGAAAGTCAACTCCAAAAGTTTTATTGTTTAAAAAGATAGATAATCCCTTTATTACCCATTCCCCAGTTTTGCACAACCAACACAGTTATTTTAATACACTTTTAACCTCTGTGATTACCTTGCATTTAAGTCTCTGTAGACTGGCCCCCTGATTACAGTGCTATTTATTTATTATCTATTGACTTGCATTTTAGCCAATTAGTGCAGTGTCATCCACAACCCACAGGCGTGAGTACAATCTTATTTATATGGCCCACATGAACTAGCAGTCTCCTGTTGTGAAAAGCTAATAAAAAAGCATGTGATAAGAGGCTGTCTGTAGTGGCTTAGAAACAAGCAGAAATTTAGAGGTTTAAATGTTATAAAGTATATTAATATTACAATGTTGGTTGTGCAAAACTGGAGAATGGGTAGTAAAGGCATTATCTATCTTTTTAAACAATACAAATTTTGGTGTTGACTGTCCCTTTAACTTTTATGCTAGCTATGAATACATTCCCCCCCCCCCCCCCCCCTTTTTATTTTTCTCTCTCCCACTCTGTTATTTTTATGTCTTGCCCTGTCCTTTCTTTCATTCACACCTTTCCTTAAAACATTAAGATTCCCCCATAGGTTTATGGTCTTGTATAACCATAGTAGGTAAGATAAGGTGCACTTCCAGAAGCATTTAAAGGGACGTTGAACACTAACTACATTTTGTTAGCGTAGTACTAAGGTTGAAATCTATCTTTCACTGCATTCCAGTGCTGACATGTTTGACCTTTTGCAACAACGCTTTTTCAGATATCTGCAGTGAAACCTAGGTTCCAAAATAGTGGCACCCATAATTAGAAGGAGGTGCATGAATATATAGCTATTATTATTATTATTATATCTACAATTGTTATTGTTTAAAAAGATAGATAATCCCTTTATGGGTCCCCAGTTTTGCATAACCAACACAGTTATATTACACTTTTTGCCTCTGTGATTACCTTGTATCTAAGCCTCGGAAAACTGCCCCCTTATTTCAGTTCTTTTGACAGACTTGCATTTTAGCCAATCAGTGATGTCTCCAAGGTAACTCCACGTACATGAGCTCAGTGTTATCTATATGGTACACATGAACTAGCACCCTCTAGTGGTGAAAAAATTGTCAAAATGCATTGTACTCTGTGACTTTCGCATTGGAGCCATGGATAGGTCAGGACGTCTACTTTCTGGATTTTTAACCATATACGTGTTATATATTGTGTTTTGTTCTCTGCACTTTTAGGGTGAAAAGTCCCTTCACATTCAGCTAATAATGCAGCGTCTGCTACGGAAAATCAACAGGACAGTGATAGCGATGAACCGTCAGTCACCACAAGTGGTATATTTTAGCGCACGTTTTTGGGCACTTTTGCTATTTTGAGGGCAGTGGTTGATTTACAGTTATTACTTTTCTATGTTAGTGATAAACTGATACATATGTTGACTAAAAAACACAACTTTTTTATTTATCCTAGTAAGTTGACCCACTAAGAGCATTACTTAAAGTGATTGTACACTTTACCTATTTGCTGCCTAGTATATAAAATTATTATAATATCAGGGGCACTTTCATTGATTACATTTTTTTTAAGACTTTATTTGTAAAATATTTACCATTTAGTGATGGTAAACATTGCGCCGCTCCTCCACCCGCATCTAATACTTGATTTAGTTGAGCGATGATGAATCCGGCTTCATCCAATTGTTGCGTGCCCCACTTGACGTCCAGCTTGTGGGGCACGTAACCATTAAAACTCATAAGGATTGTCTGAATTTCTTTTGACTCTAGACTTATGGGATTCTGTCTTGTGCTAAGAGGGATAGTCTTTCACAGAGAGATAATATTAATTTTTGCCTTTTTTTGTCTGTGTCCTTTAGGGCCGTTTTGTAGCATGTATGATAGCCGTCCTGAGACAAATGGAAGATTACCACTATGACTACTACATCAGCACTTTCAAAACTCGACAAGACATCATTGTATGTTTTTCTTTCTTCTGAAATATTATCATATAGGATTCCTTTTGTAGCATAAGTGTATTTCATTCCGCTAGAGTCCATGCTCACTTCCTGCTAACCTCTCATGCGCATTTTGCTAACTGCTCTTAGATGGAATTGTTCCCAGCTATCTGTGATATTTATTATGCTGTCTTCTCATGAACCTTACGCCCACTTATTCTCTCCGTTTCTCTGGACTCAGCTTCTGGGCTTCTTTGAGGTTTACTTTCCTGTGTATTTTTTTTTTTACCCATGAGATATCTACAACCTTAAAGGACCACTAAATACAAATTGTAAACTACATGATTTTGAACTCTCATATCTGAGGTTAATTTTGCAATGAAAACTGCAGCTCTGTTTTGTCAAATGAGTATATTGTTTTGTGTGTATTCATTTTACTGCATTCCCTGTCCCCCAGAACAAAAGAATCCCTGCTAACCAATCACAAACTAATATTCAGATATAGTACAAACTCTGTTTGCACGTATGTAGTTGAGAGAGACTAAAGAAGCCTGCCCTTATCTCTTACCATAAGGTGGTTTAGCACTGATTCAACTTAGTTACTATTGCAAAGAATGCTTCTCCTCTCATGATTGTTGATGCAAAACTGATCATCCAAATTTTACAAACGTGACTCCTGAGAATCTTAGTTTATGTAAACATAAATTGCCTAAAAGTATTAACCAGAAAGTGAAACAAGCACACATTTTTTATGTATTTTACAGAAAAGGGCAGCAAAATAAATAACGAATGTATATTGCAATAATGTTTCACGTGCAATAATGAAACATTTAGACGTTGTTGCAATGTCATGTTTAATGGTCCTTTATGTTAGTGGATAGATGCATCACACCCAGCTAAGCATTCCTTGACTGAAGTGTGTTTATACCTCATCTTTTTACTTCCATTTCTTTTACTCCATAGTTTAATTAAAATTATTTTGAGTATATAGTCTCTTTTGCACCTATTGCTAATTTGTTTGTTTCTTGAGCATTTTGTAGCCCATAGTTAAAGTACAAATTAGATTGATATAAAACTGCAAAAAGAAAATATTCTAATATGTCAGAACATTTTATTATTGCTCTATTGCCTGCATAAAACGATGTATTTAACTGCTGCAAATTAATTAAACACATAGTTAAAGCCAGCTACAGCGCCGCAGTGCTCTACTGGGAGCTAACTGAACATATCTTGTAAGTCAATGACAAGAGGCATTTGTGTAGCTTCCTCCTTTAAAAAAGACTGGAATGCATATTACTGTTTGTATGGCCTTGCTACATGCTGCACAGTGATTGCTTAGACTGCAGGGGCTATTTTACATTTGACCTCTTTTTGTTCAAAATTAAACATTTAAGAGGCATTTCAAAAGGTGTATCCCGGGATTGTCTTGGAATTGCAAAGCCCTGCATGTTTTGGTACCATCACTCTACATTTAAATGTTTGTGCAGCATTTCTTGTGTGTAATGATCATTTGCAATGCTGCGCTTAATTACAAATGCATTCTGAGCATTTATAAAAATAAATTACCATGATTATTAAAGGAACAATAAACCCCTAGAGATTTGAATATAAAATGTTTAGTTATGTGTAATTAAATAACCTTCTAATATCCTTTCATTATATATAAAGTATATTGTTTTGCAGTTGTTATCACCTAAAACCAATTAGGAACAGACATGTGGAAGAGTTAGCCTCCAAATGTCAGCAAGGTGTGTTTCATGTTCTAAGAATTAAAAAGCACTCAACTGTCAGAGGTACATTATATGCATAATAAAAATGTATTGCAAAGTTGTTTCATTCTGCATAACTAAACATTTTATATAACAATTGCAGTGTTTGCTGCCCCTTTAATGTATGTTTATATTGTGAAGCAGGACCTGTAATACAACAGTTTGGATTGTGCTTTCAAAAGAAAGGGAATCTGCCACGTCATGAAATAATCTCATGGAACATGGGCCATGAAAAGGGATCTTTACTCGTTTATCCATTTTGTTTCTTCTTTGTAGGATTTTCTGATGGAGACCTTTATCATGTTCAAGGACCTCATTGGGAAGAGAGTTTTTCCTAAGGACTGGATGCTGATGACCATGACTCAAAACAAGTAGGTATATATATATGTATGTTTTATTTGTATAGCACGCTCAGTTTATGGTAACTATGCCAATGCAAGGTCTTTACATTTCTTTAACTTTAGAACAACTAGGTTATGTTAATAAGGAACACTAAAGGTAAAAATAAGGTTTCTTGATTCAGATAGAGCATCCAATAAAAAAATATATATATATCCAAATTACTTCTAGTATCCAGTCGGGCACAATCTTTTTATATGCATAATTTCTGAAGCACCAGCTCCTACTGAGCATGTGCAAGAGTTCACAGTGTATATGATCTTCTCTGTGATTTGTTGATGGCTCTCACATGATAGAGGGGGCAGGAGAATGGTTCAAAGTTTGACATTTGTTGGAAATAATCTACTGCTCATTTGAAATTCAGAATAAATGTTATTTCATTGTTTATTTTACTTTCCTATGACATGGAGAGTCCACAACGTCATTCCAATTACTAGTGGGATATTCAACTCCTGGCCAATAGGAGGAGGCAAAGAGCATCCCAGCAAAGCTGTTGAGTGTAATTTCCCTTACCCATAATCCCCAGTCATTCTCTTTGCCTCTGCCAATGGAGGTTGTGCGAAGATGGTGTCTGAAAATATTTAATCCTTTTATGAGTACTTTTCCATGCAAGCAAGGATTGGGGTCTAGATGTGTCCATGCCAATCTCTTTAGTAAGAGTAGTGGTGGCTATTAGCAGTTAGAAAGTGGCAAAGTAGTCTTTGCTTTATTTCTAAGATTATTGCTAACCCTTCATAGAAAGCCAGGGTTGGTTACTCTGTTATTTCTTTTCTACAGGCCCCTGGTAGACGTGGAGGAAGCTGCCACACCTTTAGAAATTATTCCCTGCCTGACAGAGACATTTTTTTTTTTTGGGCACTGCATATGGAAAGCAACATTGAGGAGTTATGAGGCTGAGAGTATGGGGACAGGGAACTTCCCAAAGTGACAAAAGCCTTATGACTCATGGAAATAGACTTTATTGTTTATCCGGACTCAGAGTCTCTCAGTATAGGAGGGCATTGATACTTTATCAATCCGGAATTCAGTTTAGAAGCCCTCTATTACAGGAGGGCTTAGAGAGAGTTTTATTTTGTCTGTTTCTTTTTGTGCCGTTCTTTGCTTAGTTTGTGGCGCACTTATTTTCTTGCGGTCACGTGACCGCTCCTCACTTCTGGTATCGGCTTCTCCGCTCAGATCAGAGTTTTTCCGCGGGTTGGGTGTTAGTTTGCAGCTCCGGTGGGAGGATCAAGGATTCTTATTTCCTGTGCTGTATTGACGATCTTGGAGGAGACTACTAGGTACAAGATCTCAGCAGAGCTGAGGATTCAAGACAGAAATAAAAGTTTTATTATTTGTAGTGCTTAATATTTTTGCTAGTGGGGTCAAGTTTCCCTTTACTGTGAATTGAGTAATATATAATACTTTATTACTAGTGGAGTCTTAGTCTTTAGTGATGGACACTGGTTTATTAGAAAAATGTTTACTTGCTTGGAGGATAAGTTGCTTCTCCTTGTTTTAATAAACCTTTGTTGTTTAAGGAAGATTTCCCTATCAGAGCCTCCTGTCTCTCAGGATAGTGTCGTCCTAGCAATGCCTCAGTTCCCTCAGACGTCCCAAGCTGTAAAAGTATCCCATGCAGTGCCCTGCGGTTCCTCTCAACCTCCTCCTGGGGGGGTTTATTTACCGGGGGATTTTGCTGCTCAATTAACTTCACTGTTTCTGCAGCTTTGTCAGTTTTTCCCTATGTCTGGTAAGAGGAAAGTCGGTTTAAAATTTTTTTCTCTGAGTAAGAGTTCCAACTCCGATAAAGTCAACGTTGGTCAGTCTCTCTCAATTATCTGATGATGAGGATACCTCAGGGGTTTCTGAGGGTGAGATCTCAGATTCTGCCTCTACAGTGGAGAAATTTACAGATTTAGAGGAGGTTCATTTTAGATTTTAACTACGAACACCTCAGGTTACTTCTGAAGAAAGTCCTCGCTTTTTTGGCAAACTCAGATTCTCCTGTTGTTGAGAATCCAAAGAAGTCTAGTTAAGTCATTAGAGTATATGAGGTGCCTTCCTATGTAGAAATTTTTCCTGTTCCAGACAGGATGTCTGAGATTATAGCTCAGGAATGGGGTAAGCCAGGGGTTCCCTTTTCCCCTTCCCCTGTTTTTAAGAAGATGTTTCCTGTTGCTGACTCCATTCATGACTCATGGCACACTGTGCCCAAAAGTAGAAGGAGCTATCTCTACGCTAGCTAAAAGAACTACCATTCCTATAGAGGACAGTTGTTCCTTTAAGGATCCAATAGATAAGAAGCTAGAGGCTTACTTAAAAGAGGATGGACATCCATCAAGGATTACAGTGGCAACCTGCGGCAAGTATTGCTATGGTTGCGGGTACATCTTATGGTGCGATGCCTTGTCTGATCTGATATCAGAAGAAACTACAATAGAGGAGATCCAAGATAGGATCAAAACTCTTAAACTGGCCTACCTTTATCTGCGATGCGAACATGCTGGTAATTAGACTGGATGCTGAGGTGTCTAGCTTCACTGTTCTAGCTCGCAGAGCCTGTGGTTAAAATCCTGGTCGGCTGATGTAACTTCAAAAGCCAAGCATTTGTCTTTACCTTATAAGGGTAAGACTTTATTTGGGCCTGGTTTGATAGAAATTATTTCTGAAATTACGGAAGGAAAGGGATCTTCCCTTCGCCAGGACAAGTAGAATAGACCTATGGGTCGCAAGAATTCTAATTTTTGCTCCTTTCGTAACTTTAAGGAACCAAAGTCAGCCTTGAATTAATGGAAAGCAAATCAAGAAGCCTCCCTCTGATTCTAAATCGGCATGAAGGGTCTGCCCCCGATCCAATTTTGGATCAAGATGGCAGGTTTTCTCTTTTTCGGCATGCCTGGATTCGCGAGTCCCAGATCCGTGGGCTATGGATTTAGTATCCCAGGGTTATCCTCTTTGGGAGTAATTGTTCCAGTTTCTCCAGGGGAACAGGGTCAAGGATTCTATTCAAATCTCTTTGAGGTTCCCAAAAAGGAGGGAACTTTCCGTCCCATCCTAGACCTAAAGTGCCTCCTCAAATTCCTCAGGGTTTCCTCCTTCAAGATGGAAACTATTCGTTCCATTCTTTCTTTGGTTCAGGAAGGTCAGTTCTTGACGACCATAGACCTGAAGGACGCATACCTTCATGATCCCATTTTCAGGGCTCATCACCAGTTTCTGAGGTTTGCTTTCCTGGACAAGCATTTCCAGTTTGTTGCACTTCAGTTTGGGCTGGCCACGGCTCCCAGAATTGTTTCTGAGAGGTTTATTGGCAATGGTCAGATCCCAGGGAATTGCAGTGGTGCCTTATCTAGATGAACAGCTTTGTTCAAACGTCATCTTTCCATCTAGCAAAATCTCATACAGAGATGTTGTTGTCTTTTCAACGTTCCCATGGGTGGAAAGTGAATCTGGAAAAGATTGCTCTTGTTCCAGCTACAATAGTGTGTTTCCTAGGGACAATCATAGATTCCCCATGAAGATTTTCTTGACGGACGTCAGAAAATCTGAGCTTCTTGCCTTCCTCTCCAGTCTGCTATTCGTCCATCAGGGACTCATGCATGAAGGTGATTGGTCTAATGGTTGCTTCCATGGAAATCATTTCTTTTGCTCAGTTCCATCTGCGACTTCTGCAGCTTTGCATGCTCAGTCTATGGAACAGATACATTCAGATTTTTCGCAGAGGATAAATCTGGATCCCCTAACAAGAGACACTCTCCCATGGTGGATTTCACAGGAACGTCTGTCTCAGGGTGCTTGCTTCCTGAGACCTTTCTGGGCGATTGTGACTACGGACGCCAGCATGTTAGGCTGGGGAGCAGTTTGGGGCTTTCTGAAAGCTCAGGGCCTGTGGACTCGGGAAGAGTCTTCTCTTCTCATAATCATCTAGGAGTTGAGAGCAATCTTCAATGCCTTGACAGCTTGGCCTCTATTGTCTTTCTCCAGTTTATCAGATTTCAGTCGGACAACATCACCTCAGTGGCTTACATCAACCACCAGGAAGGAACTTGGAGTTCCTTGACCATGAAGAAGGTGACTCACATTCTGCAGTGGGCAGAAGCTCTCGATTGTCTCCTATCCGCCATTCACATTCCAGGAGTGGACTACTGGGAAGCGGATTTTCTGAGCAGACAGACTTTTCTCTTGTTAAGTGTATTCAGTCCACGGGTCATCCATTACTTATGGGATATATTCCCTTCCCAACAGGAAGTTGCAAGAGGATCACCCAAGCAGAGCTGCTATATAGCTCCTCCCCTCACATGTAATATCCAGTCATTCTCTTGCAACCCTCAACTAGATAGGCGGTCGTGAGAGGACTGTGGTGTTTTATACTTAGTTTATTTCTTCAACTGTGACAGTTTTTTTGTGCTTCTTAAAGGCACAGTAGTGTTTTTCTATATTGCTTGTAAAATTATTTACAGTGTTTTCCAAGTCTGCTAGTCTTATTGCTAGTCTGTTTAAACATGTCTGACACAGATGAATCTGTTTGTTCACTATGTTTGAAGGCCAGTGTGGAGCCCCATAGAAATATGTGTACTAAATGTATTGATTTCACTTTAAATAATAAAGGTCAGTCTTTATCTATAAAGGAATTATCACCAGACAACGAGGGGGAAGTTATGCCGACTAACTCTCCTCACGTGTCAGTACCTTCGCCTCCCGCTCAGGAGGCGCGTGATATTGTGGCGCCAAGTGCATCAGAGACGCGCATACAAATCACTTTACAAGACATGGCTACTATTATGAATAATACCCTGACAGAAGTATTATCTAAATTGCCAGAATTAAGAGGCAAGCGCGACTGCTCTGGGATAAGAACAGAGCGCGCTGGTGCTATGAGAGCCATGTCCGATACTGCGTCACAGTTTGCAGAACATGAGGACGGAGAGCTTCATTCTGTGGGTGACGGATCTGATCCAGGGAAACCGGATTCAGAGATCTCTAATTTTAAATTTAAGCTTGAGAACCTCCGTGTATTGCTAGGGGAGGTTTTAGCGGCTCTGAATGACTGTAACACAGTTGCAATTCCAGAGAAATTATGTAGGCTGGATAGATACTATGCAGTACCGGTGTGTGTACTGACGTTTTTCCTATACCTAAAAGGCTTACAGAAATTATTAGCAAGGAGTGGGATAGACCCGGTGTGCCCTTTTCCCCACCTCCTATATTTAGGAAAATGTTTCCAATAGACGCCACTACACGGGACTTATGGCAGACGGTCCCTAAGGTGGAGGGAGCAGTTTCTACTTTAGCTAAGCGTACCACTATCCCGGTGGAGGATAGTTGTGCTTTTTCGGATCCAATGGATAAAAAATTAGAAGGTTACCTTAAGAAAATGTTTGTTCAACAAGGTTTTATCTTACAGCCCCTTGCATGCATTGCGCCTGTCACTGCTGCTGCGGCATTCTGGTTTGAGTCTCTAGAAGAGGCCATTCTCTCAGCTCCATTGGATGAAATTATGGACAAGCTTAAAGCACTTAAGCTAGCTAATGCATTTGTTTCTGATGCCATTGTACATTTAACTAAACTAACGGCTAAGAACTCCGGATTTGCCATCCAGGCGCGCAGAGCGCTATGGCTTAAATCCTGGTCAGCTGACGTGACTTCTAAATCTAAATTGCTTAATATTCCTTTCAAGGGGCAAACCTTATTCGGGCCCGGCTTGAAAGAAATTATCGCTGACATTACTGGAGGTAAGGGTCATACTCTTCCTCAGGACAGGGCCAAATCAAAGGCCAAACAGTCTATTTTTCGTGCCTTTCGAAACTTCAAGGCAGGAGCAACGTCAACTTCCTCCGCTCCAAAACAGGAAGGAACTGTTGCTCGTTACAGACAGGCCTGGAAAGCTAACCAGTCCTGGAACAAGGGCAAGCAGGCCAGAAAACCTGCTACTGCCCCTAAGACAGCATGAAGGGATGGCCCCCTATCCGGAAACGGATCTAGTGGGGGGCAGACTTTCTCTCTTCGCCCAGGCGTGGGCAAGAGATGTCCAGGATCCCTGGGCGTTGGAGATCATATCTCAGGGATATCTTCTGGACTTCAAGGCTTCTCCTCCTCAAGGGAGATTTCATCTTTCAAGGTTATCAGAAAACCAGATAAAGAAAGAGGCATTCCTACGCTGCGTACAAGACCTCCTAGTAATGGGGGTGATCCACCCAGTTCCGCGGACGGAACAAGGACAGGGATTTTATTCAAATCTGTTCGTGGTTCCCAAGAAAGAGGGTACCTTCAGACCAATTTTGGACCTAAAGATCTTAAACAAATTCCTAAGAGTTCCATCATTCAAAAAGGAAACTATTCGGACTATCCTACCCATGATCCAAGAGGGTCAGTACATGACCACAGTGGACTTACCTTCACATACCGATTCACAAAGATCATCATCGGTTCCTAAGATTTGCCTTTCTAGACAGGCATTACCAATTTGTAGCTCTCCCCTTCGGGTTGGCTACGGCCCCGAGAATCTTTACAAAGGTTCTGGGCTCTCTTCTGGCGGTTCTAAGACCGCGAGGCATAGCGGTGGCTCCGTATCTAGACGACATCCTGATACAGGCGTCAAGCTTTCAAATTGCCAAGTCTCATACAGAGATAGTTCTGGCATTTCTGAGGTCGCATGGGTGGAAGGTGAACGTGGAAAAGAGTTCTCTATCACCACTCACAAGAGTCTCCTTCCTAGGGACTCTGATAGATTCTGTAGAAATGAAAATTTACCTGACGGAGGCCAGGTTATCAAAACTTTTAAATGCTTGCCGTGTCCTTCATTCCATTCCACGCCCGTCAGTGGCTCAGTGCATGGAAGTAATCGGCTTAATGGTAGCGGCAATGGACATAGTGCCATTTGCGCGCCTGCATCTCAGACCGCTGCAATTGTGCATGCTAGGACAGTGGAATGGGGATTACTCAGATTTGTCCCCCCTACTAAATCTGGATCAAGAGACCAGAGATTCTCTTCTCTGGTGGCTATCTCGGGTCCATCTGTCCAAGGGTATGACCTTTCACAGGCCAGATTGGACGATTGTAACAACAGATGCCAGCCTTCTAGGGTGGGGCGCAGTCTGGAATTCCCTGAAGGCTCAGGGATCATGGACTCAGGAGGAGAAACTCCTCCCAATAAATATTCTGGAGTTAAGGGCAATATTCAATGCTCTTCTAGCTTGGCCTCAGTTAGCAACACTGAAGTTCATCAGATTTCAGTCGGACAACATCACGACTGTGGCTTATATCAACCATCAAGGGGGAACCAGGAGCTCCCTAGTGATGTTAGAAGTCTCAAAGATAATTCGCTGGGCAGAGTCTCACTCTTGCCACTTGTCAGCGATCCACATCCCAGGCGTGGAGAACTGGGAGGCGGACTTTCTAAGTCGTCAGACTTTTCATCCGGGGGAGTGGGAACTCCATCCGGAGGTGTTTGCTCAACTGGTCCATCGTTGGGGCAAACCAGAACTGGATCTCATGGCGTCTCGCCAGAACGCCAAACTTCCTCGTTACGGATCCAGGTCCAGGGACCCGGGAGCGACGCTGATAGATGCTCTAGCAGCTCCTTGGTTCTTCAACCTGGCTTATGTGTTTCCACCGTTTCCTCTGCTCCCTCGACTGATTGCCAAGATCAAACAGGAGAGAGCATTGTTGATTCTGATAGCGCCTGCGTGGCCACGCAGGACCTGGTATGCAGACCTAGTGGACATGTCGTCCTGTCCACCATGGACTCTACCTTTGAGGCAAGACCTTCTAATACAACGTCCTTTCAATCATCCAAATCTAATTTCTCTGAGACTGACTGCATGGAGATTGAACGCTTGATCCTATCAAAGCGTGGCTTCTCCGAGTCAGTTATTGATACCTTAATACAGGCACGAAAGCCTGTTACCAGGAAAATCTACCATAAGATATGGCGTAAATACCTGTATTGGTGCGAATCCAAGAGTTACTCATGGAGTAAGGTTAGGATTCCTAGGATATTGTCCTTTCTCCAAGAGGGTTTGGAAAAAGGCTTATCAGCTAGTTCTTTAAAGGGACAGATTTCTGCTCTGTCTATTCTTTTGCACAAGCGTCTGGCAGAAGTTCCAGACGTCCAGGCTTTTTGTCAGGCTTTGGCTAGGATTAAGCCTGTGTTTAAACTGTTGCTCCTCCGTGGAGCTTAAACTTGGTTCTTAAAGTTCTTCAAGGAGTTCCGTTTGAACCCCTTCATTCCATTGATATTAAACTTTTATCTTGGAAAGTCCTGTTTTTGATGGCTATTTCCTCGGCTCGAAGAGTCTCTGAGTTATCCGCCTTACATTGTGATTCTCCTTATCTGATTTTCCATTCAGACAAGGTAGTTCTGCGTACTAAACCTGGGTTTTTACCTAAGGTAGTCTCTAACAGGAATATCAATCAGGAGATTGTTGTTCCATCATTATGTCCTAAATCCTTCTTCAAAGAAGGAACGACTTTTGCATAATCTGGACGTAGTCCGTGCCCTGAAATTCTATTTACAGGCAACTAAAGATTTTCGTCAAACTTCTTCCCCTGTTTGTCGTTTACTCTGGACAGAGGAGAGGTCAAAAAGGCTTCGGCAACCTCTCTCTCCTTTTGGCTTCGTAGCATAATACGTTTAGCCTATGAGACTGCTGGACAGCAGCCCCCTGAAAGAATTACAGCTCATTCCACTAGAGCTGTGGCTTCCACCTGGGCCTTTAAGAATGAAGGCCTCTGTTGAACAGATTTGCAAGGCTGCGACTTGGTCTTCGCTTCACACCCTTTTCAAAATTTTACAAATTTGACACTTTTGCTTCTTCGGAGGCTGTTTTTGGGAGAAAGGCTCTACAGGCAGTGGTTCCTTCCGTTTAAGTTCCTGCCTTGTCCCTCCCATCATCCGTGTACTTTAGCTTTGGTATTGGTATCCCATAAGTAATGGACGACCCGTGGACTGAATACACTTAACAAGAGAAAACATAATTTATGCTTACCTGATAAATTTATTTCTCTTGTAGTGTATTCAGTCCACGGCCCGCCCTGTCTTTTTTTTAAGGCAAAAACTCCAGTCACCACTGCACCCTATGGTTTCTCCTTTCTTGTCTTGTTTCGGTCGAATGACTGGATATGACATGTGAGGGGAGGAGCTATATAGCAGCTCTGCTTGGGTGATCCTCTTGCAACTTCCTGTTGGGAAGGGAATATATCCCATAAGTAATGGATGACCCGTGGACTGAATACACTACAAGAGAAATAAATTTATCAGGTAAGCATAAATTATGTTTTTATCCCGGGGAGTGGGCTCTCCATCCGGAAGTGTTCTCTTAGATAACCCTCAGACAGGGGGTTCCAGAGTTGGATTTGATGGCGTCTCTTAAAAACGCCAAGGTTCCAAAGTAAGGTTCAAGGTCAAGAGATCCTGCGGCCGATCTCATAAATGCTCTAGCGGTTCCTTGGATCTTTTCTCTGGCATACCTGTTTCCTCCGTTTACTTTCCTTTCACGAATGACTGCTCGTATCAAACTGAAAAGAGCATTGGTAATTCTAATAGCTCCGACATGGTCTCACAGGACCCCTCTGAGGAAGGACCTTCTAGCTCAGGATCCATTTCTCCATCCAATTCTGGATTCTCTAAAGCTGACTGCTTGGAGATTGAACGCCTAGTTCTGTCTAGACGTGGGTTTTCTAAAGCGGTCATTGGTACTATGCTTCAGGCTCGTAAGCCTGTTACACGCTAGATTTACCATAGGGTATGGCGGAAATATCTTTATTGGTGCGAATCTAGGGTTTCTCCTGGAGCCGGGTAAAAATTCCCAGTATTTTTATATTTTCTTCAGGATTTGCACGTCTGCCGGATGTTCAAGCTTTTATTCAGGCCCTGGTCAGAATCAGGCCTGTGTTTTATCCTGTTGCTCCTCCTTGGAGTCTTAATCTTGTTTTTAAAGTTTTTGCAGCAGGCTCCGTTTGAGCCGATGCATGTTGTTGTTATAAAGTTATCTTGGAAGGTTTTGTTTCTTCTTGCTATCTCTTCCACTCGCAGAGTTTCTGAGCTTTCAACTCTGCAGTGTGATTCCCCGTACCTTATATTTCATGCAGATAAGGTGGTCCTTCGTACTAATTTTGGTTTTCTCCCTAAGGTTGTGTCGGATCGAAACATTAATCAAGAAATTGTTGTTCCCTCTTTTTGTCCTGATCCTTCTCCTCATTAGGATCGTCTTTTGCATATCTTAGATGTTGTGCGCACGCTAAAATTTTTCCTACAACCCACTAAAGATTTTCGGCAATCTTCTGCCCTTTTTGTGGTTTTCTCTGGAAAGCGTAAGGGTCAGAAGGCCACTTCTACTACTTTTTCCCTCTGGTTAAGAAGTATGATTCATTTTGCTTAGGAGACTGCGGGACAGCAGCCTCCTGAGAGAATTATGGCTCAATCCACTAGGGCTGTCTCCTCTTCCTGAGCTTTCAAAAATGAAGCTTCTGTGGAACACATTTGCAAGGAGTCTTCTTTGCATACTTTTTCCAAATTCTTCAAATTTAATTCTTTTGCCTCAGCTGAGGCCTCTTTTGGGAGATAGGTTCTTCAAGCGGCGGTGCCTTCTGTTTAGCTCCTCCTGCCTTGTTCTCTCCCTCCCTGTTCATTTCGTGTCCTCTAGCTTGAGTATTGGTTCCCACTAGTAATTGGAATGAAGTCATGAACTCTCCGTGTCATAGGAAAGAAAACAAACAAAATTTATGCTTACCTGATAAATTTCTTTCTTTCCGGATATGGAGAGTCCACTAACCCCGCTCTCTTTTTAATTATAATTTGGCAGTTTTTTTGAGTAAACCTCAGGCACCTCTATACCTCTGCAGTAGGTAGACATTTCTCCAAAATACTGACTTTTTGAGGGTTTCAAGAACCGTTTTTTGCCACAGGCTTCTTGATAGAGTTTTAAAATAATACTTGGAATCTACCAAAAATATCTGTAAATCTGACACTATTTAGGGTTTGAAAACTGACTTTTAAATGTATCTTCTTTTTTTGCTTGATATCCTATAAGACCATTCTAACTGAGCCTCCTGTCCAAGTGGAACCACAATTCCCAGGACTTGTATCAGATTTAATCCCTTTTATCAGGTGTGCTTCTCCTTCAGTTGATGCTTGTACAGCGCATCCTAGGGAAGGAGTTTTCTGCAGCCATAATGAACTGTTATTTCTACAGATTCCATTTCTTTCAGTTCAGGCCTAGTTTAGGATCAGCACTCAAGTTTTAGATTAGTATTTCTTGCTCTAAATGCATCTTGAAATCCCTTTATTTGTATTTTTTTTTTTTATTGAATTTAAAAAAAAAAAAAAAATGATAGAAAAAAATAAACTGATATATATGATTTTAGACATGGTCATGGTACCCAATTAAATATGTGAATAATTAACATGTGGTTCATTATAGATTATAAATTAGCACCCATGATAAATACACCAAATATGTTCTTTTCGTATCGACATAAATATTCTCAAATATAACATTCATGAAAAAGAATGAAAAGGGTTTTAACCTGAATGATTTTAATGGTTTAAATCAGTGTTTCTCAACCGTGGTCCTCAAGTACCACCAACAGTCCAGGTATTCATTATAGCTGAATCAGTGCACAGGGGAAATAAACAGCTGATCAGTAACCATGGCTACTAACCTGATCTCTCCAATAAGCTGATTATTTCACCTGTGCACTGGTTCAGCTATAATGAAAACCTGGACTGTTACTTGAGGACAGCGGTTGAGAAACACTGATTTAAAGGACATGTCAGGCAGGATCGCTACAGCTACATCATGATGCTCTAAATAATTTACATTCCAATAAAATTCCACATTTAGGAAAAAATCTAATTTGCCTACTTTTTATGTAGTGTGGTTTTTCCAATTTTAGTTTTTGTCATTCAATGGAGGAATGGCATTGTGGCATAGTTGAAAATAGGACAACCAGGAGTAAAAGAGACGTGGGTATGCTTCTTTTAATTCAGCAAAAGTTTTTAGAGAATTGCCAGTAAAAACTTTGAGAATGGGGACATGAGTGATCTTATCCTCAAGGCGAATTCCTGAAGTCAAGTGCGTAAATACAAACTTTCAGCAGCCCAGTAGAGGTGTAAGAGGTGATGGTGTTGACGATAAAAAAAATCTCCTTTTATTTGTGTCATGTTCATATCCTGGCAACATGATGGCAATAACAGATTTCAGAAGTTTTAATCAGACTTGCAAGGCAGGAAGCTGCATTTATCCTCATAGGTTGATTCTCTTAGACTTCAATAAAAGTATATAGGATTCAATAATCAAGTTAAATATTTGAGTCTTATGATATTCAACTGCTGAAATTTGTTCATTTTGATTACGACTGTCAGGAGAATTATTCATTCTATTTAAATGTTTAAATTGCTATCGAACAGCCAAGATAAGCTGATAAAAAGAGGCCAATATGTGTTTTTTTTTTTTTAAGTAGCAAGGCACTTGAAATACAAACACCATGTCGAAAGATGATAGATGCTTTACATGACCTTTCTAATGGATTTAAAATAGACTCTATAGAATGAATATGTTAACAGAAACGTTGTAGCATATAAAATGCAAGATATCTCTGATATCGTCTGGAGGAATTGTGAAAATATATGGCATAACTTGACATTTGTGGGTATGTTCTGAAGCTATAATACTACATTCATTGCTGAATAATCTAAACAAAATTTAACTAAGAGAGAGAAGCATTCAACCGGAGCAAACAATGGCACATTAGCTTGTTTCTGGCGGTGGCGGATTACCACCTGGGAGCAGAATCTTTAAGCCCAATTGTGCTTTTCAGGAGAAAGTTCCTGAAGTATATCAGTCTGATCCCGCCTAAAAAGAAGGTCCAACCCCAAAATACCAGGCAATCCTCCTCTGAACGAGGAACATGGCAGCCCCCTATGATTGTTTCAGCCTTCTTTGGGCCTCGTCAGTGAGATGCAACCATGTCCCTCTGGGCAGGGAGTCCACATCAGGTTTCATAACCCTTAGGGGACATTTCCCAGGATCATTATACACAGCGGGCCCGATGATCAAAAGTTTGCAGGAGAAAAATATCCTCGCAATAGAGGCCGAAGCACACAGGGAGAACGCAACCTATGCTTAAACTAATACAAATCAAAACACGCTGCTTTCAGCGCACTGTACCTTACAATTACTGTTATTTTCCTATGCATGGGTTCTCCTTTCAGAGTAATTAGTCTTTTGAGTATTCTGACAAAAACTCGCCACGTTTTAAGTTGTGAGAAAATACAGTGTGATCTGTTTGGCGGTAAAGTTTAGATAATTACGCTTGTATTTGAGAGACAATTTCATACACGCCCATGTTCAGCCCATTTTACAATAAAAACAACTACGCCTTGTATTTTGTACTTGTAAGTATGAATTTCTATGTGCTTTTTGCACATCCAGTGTTCTTAAATTTCGAATTACGTTGTGCATATTTCATAAGATTTACCCGTGTGTAATTTACATACAAATTTTACTTTTTTTGAGGAACATTTTGGTTACGATTTTTGATACACCTTAACAATACTTTTTTTTTTGTCCTGTGTATTTTTTTTTCAATGGTTCAATTTTTTTTGTATGATTTTTAAAATTATGATTTTGATTGTGCACTTTTGTTCTATATGCATCTCCTACCCATAGGAAAATGCTGTTTACGCCTCTTAGCAAGACACCCTGTTTTCAGGGTACAAATTGGCTTTAGATAATTCCACCAGGTAAATAAAAGTACTGGCGACCATTCTTAATCTCGTCAGCCTAGAGACCTTTACATTGGGCCCAGAGAGAGGAGCAGCATTCAACAAACAATGGCCCAGTAGCTTGTTTCACCTGGGAGCAACATTTACTATTACAAAAAGCTTGGAAAAAATTAACCTTGCATATATTAAATTAGAAACCAGATGAAATTAAAGGGATACTAAACCCAATTTTTTTCTTTCATGATTCAGATAGAGCATGCAATTTTAAGCAACTTTCTAATTTACTCCTATTATTAATTTGTCTTTGTTCGCTTGCTATCTTTATTTGAAAATGCAATAATGTAAGGTTAGGTGCCGGCCCATTTTTGGTTCAGTGCTACCCAGGTGCTGAACCAAAAATGGGCCGGCTCTTAAACTTATGTTCCTGCTTTTTCAAATAAAGATAGCATGAGAACAAATAAAAATTGATAATAGGAGTAAATTAGTTTGTTGGTTTAAAATTGCATGCTCTATCTGAATCATGAAAGAAAAAATGTGGGTTTAGTATTCCTTTAATGTAACACAATGTATATGGGTTATTCCTTCTTTCTACCTGTTTTCTTGCTTTTCGTCCTCTGCATCTGTAACATGGGCAGCATAGGCAAAATGGAATTGAAGTGAGATTTGCATGTTTGAATTCATAGTGTTTGTGTATCGATGCATATTAATAAAATCAATTTAATGAACAAATATATATTTTGTTAACAAGACTTCTCTGCTCACTTCAGGATTTTCCTTCGTGCTATGAACCGTTTTAGTATTGTGCTGAACAAGCTTTTCCTGGATGAAGCCAATTTTGAGTTGCAGGTAATATTTATAGTAGTGTCACAGCCATCAATGTTGATATTGAGGTCATCCACTGTAGGGCCATACTGCTATTGGGGTCAAGCATGAACCTTTGACATCACTAAGATAGTGCAAGAATGCCCTTTGTGTTTATGGATGCAAAAGGAATCTTGCATAGGCCATGGGAGTTGTATACATTATCAGTAGAGATATATATATATATAGCAGTGGTAGCACAATTGCCCAAGTTGCAACTTATTTAAAAAAAAAAAAAACAACTAATAATAACTGCTGACTCTTGCACTCTGGACCACCATACTGTTTGAATGGCTGCAATTGTAGTGCTTAATAAATTATTTTGTGCTATACATGAGTAAGCTGCTTTATATTATGTTCATATTATTGATTTTATTGTAATAATCGTTTACTTTTTCACAAACTTTAGGTTTCTCACTGAAATTATTTACAAACAGCTTGTGCAATCATGGCACAAATGGTTGTAAAAGCTTCTCTGGGGTCCCCTTTGTTCAGAAATAGCAGACATACTGTATATGGCTTTGCCATTGCTTTTTGGTAATTAAAAGGCTGCTATTTGCAGCTGTGCACCACACTTTAATTATTCTCATCAGTGAAGGGGTTAATCAGGGAGCTTGTAAGTTTAATTTTATCTTTAGTGTAGAAATTACCCTCCCACCTGACACTTCCCACCCCCTGATTCCTACCTGATCCCTTTCAAACAGCTCTCTTCCCTCCCCCAACCCCCAATGGTCACCCCATCTTAAGCAGATAGTCTGCCAGTATGCAGTTTTACTCCTTTGTTTTTTGTTTTTTAATTATTATTATTGTCCTTTAGTGTAGGAAAGATCCTTTCCCTACCCTCTAACCCCCTCCACTCTAGGATCCCCCTCTAACTCCTTCTCCCTCCTCTCCCTCCTCTCCCTCCCTGCCAATCTCAGAGTTTTTTTTTTTCTGCAGCTCAGCGGTCCCACCCGCCTCCCTCCTAACCCTCCCACACCACCAACGATCGGCACCACCATTGCCCGATGCAGAGAGGGACACAGAGTGTCCCTCTCTGCATCAGTTACTCTGCATGTCTATTTCTGCACTGCCCCACTCGTGGAGCATGCAGAAATAGCGCACTCTTGCTACTTTTAGCGAGATTGCGTCAGGGAGAGGCCCAGGACAGCAGCGTCATGCAGGGTATAGCGCTGGTCCTTAAGGGCTTAACGACCAGCGCTTTACAAGGTATATACCCCAGTAAGCACAGTCAAAAGATGCCTTGCAAAACCACTTCTTTATCGGAAAAAAAACAAGTGTAAACTTTTAGCATGAGCCAAAGAATACATATATTTCTCAAAGAAAAACTAAAATCTCTTATTTACTAATGAATCAAAATATGAATATGTGAGGAGATGCCAGCCTAAGAATACCACCATGTCTAAAATCTGCAGATAAATATGGTGTATGAAATATTCAGGCGTGGCGCTGCTTTGCCTGTTCTAGAGTGGCTAACTTGCGAAAAGATCAGCAATGATTTGATCAAAGATAAGTACCAGTCTTTACTGCAGAAGCATGTCATACCTCCTGGCTTAAAGGGACATGAAACCCAAAAAAATTTATTTCATGATTCAGATAAAGAATACAATATTAAACAACTTTCTCATTTACTTCTATTTTCTAATTTGTTTCATTCTCTTGGTATCATTTTTTGAAGGAGCTCCAATGCACTTCTGGTTTCTAATTGAACACATGGGTGAGCCAATGACAATATATGCAGCCACCAATCAGCAGCTAGCACCTAGGTTCTCTGCTGCTCCTGAGCTTGCCTAAATAAACCTTTCAGCAAAGGATAACAAGAGAAGGAAGCAAATTAAATAATAGAAGTCAATTGGAAAGTTGTTTAAAATTGTATTCTCTATCTGAATCATGAAAGAAAAATTTTGGGTTTCATGTCCCTTTAAAGTTGTGTGGAAGAGGAATCATTTTCCTTCAGGACAATGGCAGTAAACCCATACTGAAGGTGTCCATTTGGATTTGAAGTCCAAGGACGAGCAAGGAGTAATAATTTACAATAATTTCCCTTCATGACACTGGATCTAAACCATATTAAACATATTTGGGTACAGTTAAAAAGGGTAAATGTGAGACACACTATAGACACCCTCTGGGATGCTCTAAAGGAGTGTGAGAATAGTATGTATTATACAATTTCTACACAAACTTGTAGAATCAATGCCATCAGAATTAAAGGGACACTCAGGTTAAATTAAAGTTTCATGATTCAGATACAGCATGTAATTTTAAACAACTTTCCAATTTACTTCCATTAAAAAAAAATGTGCACAGTCTTTTATATTTACAATTCTTTATTCACCAGATCCTACTGAGCATGTGCAAGAATTCACAGACTATACGTATATGCATTTGTGATTGGCTGATTGCTATCACATGGTACAAGGGGAGTGGAAATATACATAACTTTGAAATTTGTTATAAAAAAATCTACTACTCATTTGAAGTTCAGACTAAGTGCTATTGCATTGTCTTGTTATCTTGCATTTGTTGATTATGCAAATCTAATGTGTTGACTGGTCCTTTAAGGCAGTCATTAAAGGGACATGAAACCCAAAATATTTATTTTATGAATCAGATGGAGCATACAATTTTAAACAATTTTCCAATTTACTTCTGTTATCAAATTTGCTTGATTCTCTTGGTATCCTTTGTTGGAAGGAATAGCTATGCACTACTGTAAGCTTGGTGAACACATTGAATGAGCCAGTGACAAGAGACAAATGTGTAGCCACCAATCACCAACTAGCTCTCAGGTGTGAATTGCTGCTCCTGGGCCTACCTAGATTTGCTTTTCAATAAAGGATACCAAGAGTACAAAGCAATTTGAATAATAAAAGTAAATTGGAAAGTTGTTTAAAATTGCATGCACTGTCTGAATCATGAAAGAAAAAGTTTGTGTTTGATGTTTTTTTTTTTTTAAGGCAAATGGTGGTAATACCAGATATCTCAACTTTTTAATTTTTTGGATGTGCTAACAAACTTATTTTTAATTTTTATATTGTATTTTTTTTGTTTAAAAAGTACTGTACTGTATATTTTGTCAAGCAAGTTTTTTTTCAGAAATAGAAAAAAACATATAGATTTTTGACAGTAGATAACAGCCACAGGCCCTTGAAGTCTGACCATAGTTCCTATAAAGTTTAAGCTCAGTTCGTTTGTAGTTATGACTTCTGCTTATTTTAGGTATTTTTGAAATCCCCTAGGCGTGCCGTTAAAATATTTATATTTTTAAAAATAGAAATAGTACTCACAAGACTTAATATTGCAAAAAATAATCCAAAACGATCTTTTATCCAATTATTAATACAAGTCAACATTTTGGCATTACTCATAGGGGCCTAATTATCATAGTGCGAGCGGACATGATCCGATATTGCAGATCATGTCCGCTGCACATCGATTAATGCCGACAGCATACGCTCTGGGCATTTATTATTGCACCAGCAGTTCTGGTGAACTGCTGGTGCAATGCCGCCCCTTTCAGATTCGCGGCCAATCGGCCACTAGCAAGGGGTGTCATAACTTCTGTTTCCAGCGAGCATTCAGGAGCTTGATAAATATGCCCCATAGCATTTTGAGTGTGTGTATGTATATATATATATATATATATATATATATATACACAGGTGGCCCTCAGTTTACGCCGGTTCAATTTGCACCATTTCAGAATAGCAACCTTTTTTTCAGTCATGTGCAGTAATTAAAATAGCCAGTAGGTGGAGCTGTCCGCTTGTTTTGCAGCAAAGTTATGCAACTTAACAGATCTGAAATTGATTTGTGTACACAGAGCAGACATTAGCTATCGAGCAGCCACTTCCCTATTATCTTCCTGTCCAGCTGCTTGAGGTGAAGGTGCCTAACTGCCTATTAATCACTGCAGATTGAAATGCATAGAATAGGTGCAGACCCAATAGTATCTAACATGCTAACAATGCAGAGAACTGATTTCAGAAAAATGCAAGTAAAAAAACGTTTTTGTTCATTAAACTTAGTTTGATGATGATGCAGTCTGTTGTGTGATTATTTTATTAGGAGCTGTTAGCAAATGTTTTTGTTCATTAAACTTAGTTTGATGATGATACAATCTATATTATTAGGTTTATAATGCTGTTTAGCATTTAAAGTCTTCATTTCAAAGCTTTAAAAATAATCTATTAGGTTTTACTTATGTCAGTTTTGAGAGGGGCCTGGAACCTAACTCCCTCACTTCCCATTGACTTACTTTATAAACTGGGTTTCAATTTACAACGGTTTTGATTTACAACCCTTCCACCTGGAACCTAACCCCGGCGTAAACTGAGGGCTACCTGTATGTGTGTGTATATATATATATATATATATATATATATATATATATATATATATATATATGTGTGTGTGTGTGTGTATATATATATGCGTGTGTGTCTGTGTATATATATATATATATATGTGTGTGTGTGTGTGTGTGTGTGTGTACATACACTACCTATCTATATAAATATAACTGATTACTTATGTTCCATGTGGGTGTAAACTGTATTGTCCTCGAATACCTGCAGTAGTCATAGTGTAGTTAATATGCTCCTTTCTTGGTATAATTACTTTTTGTAACCTCTTTTATTGTAGTATTACTGTAGGTGTATTACTTCTCTGAGTAATATATATACTCTGATGAGTAAACTTTTCAGAATATATACTACCTGTCTCCGCATTTACAAATGTTCCTATTTCTCCAACATAGGTGTGTCCGGTCCACGGCGTCATCCTTACTTGTGGGATATTCTCTTCCCCAACAGGAAATGGCAAAGAGCCCAGCAAAGCTGGTCACATGATCCCTCCTAGGCTCCGCCTACCCCAGTCATTCTCTTTGCCGTTGTACAGGCAACATCTCCACGGAGATGGCTTAGAGTTTTTTAGTGTTTAACTGTAGTTTTTATTATTCAATCAAGAGTTTGTTATTTTGAAATAGTGCTGGTATGTACTATTTACTCAGAAACAGAAAAGAGATGAAGATTTCTGTTTGTATGAGGAAAATGATTTTAGCAACCGTCACTAAAATCCATGGCTGTTCCACACAGGACTGTTGAGAGCAATTAACTTCAGTTGGGGGAACAGTGAGCAGTCTCTTGCTGCTTGAGGTATGACACATTCTAACAAGACGATGTAATGCTGGAAGCTGTCATTTTCCCTATGGGATCCGGTAAGCCATGTTTATTAAGATCGTAAATAAGGGCTTCACAAGGGCTTATTAAGACTGTAGACTTTTTCTGGGCTAAATCGATTCATTATTAACACATATTTAGCCTTGAGGAATCATTTTATCTGGGTATTTTAATATAATAATATCGGCAGGCACTGTTTTAGACACCTTATTCTTTAGGGGCTTTCCCAAATCATAGGCAGAGCCTCATTTTCGCGCCGGTGTTGCGCACTTGTTTTTGAGAGGCATGACATGCAGTCGCATGTGAGAGGAGCTCTGATACTTAGAAAAGACTTTCTGAAGGCGTCATTTGGTATCGTATTCCCCTTTGGGCTTGGTTGGGTCTCAGCAAAGCAGATACCAGGGACTGTAAAGGGGTTAAAGTTAAAAACGGCTCCGGTTCCGTTATTTTAAGGGTTAAAGCTTCCAAATTTGGTGTGCAATACTTTTAAGGCTTGAAGACACTGTGGTGAAAATTTGGTGAATTTTGAACAATTCCTTCATGTTTTTTCGCAATTGCAGTAATAAAGTGTGTTCAGTTTAAAATTTAAAGTGACAGTAACGTTTTTATTTTAAATCGTTTTTTTGTACTTTGTTATCAAGTTTATGCCTGTTTAACATGTCTGAACTACCAGATAGACTGTGTTCTGAATGTGGGGAAGCCAGAATTCCTATTCATTTAAATAAATGTGATTTATGTGACAATGACAATGATGCCCAAGATGATTCCTCAAGTGAGGGGAGTAAGCATGGTACTGCATCATTCCCTCCTTCGTCTACACGAGTCTTGCCCACTCAGGAGGCCCCTAGTACATCTAGCGCGCCAATACTCCTTACTATGCAACAATTAACGGCTGTAATGGATAATTCTGTCAAAAACATTTTAGCCAAAATGAACACTTATCAGCGTAAGCGCGACTGCTCTGTTTTAGATACTGAAGAGCATGACGACGCTGATAATAATGGTTCTGAAGGGCCCCTAACCCAGTCTGATGGGGCCAGGGAGGTTTTGTCTGAGGGAGAAATTACTGATTCAGGGAACATTTCTCAACAAGCTGAACCTGATGTGATTACGTTTAAATTTAAGTTGGAACATCTCCGCATTCTGCTTAAGGAGGTATTATCCACTCTGGATGATTGTGACAAGTTGGTCATCCCAGAGAAACTATGTAAAATGGACAAGTTCCTAGAGGTCCCGGGGATCCCAGAAGCTTTTCCTATACCCAAGCGGGTGGCGGACATTGTTAATAAAGAATGGGAAAGGCCCGGTATTCCTTTCGTCCCTCCCCCCATATTTAAAAAATTGTTTCCTATGGTCGACCCCAGAAAGGACTTATGGCAGACAGTCCCCAAGGTCGAGGGAGCGGTTTCCACTTTAAACAAACGCACCACTATACCCATAGAGGATAGTTGTGCTTTCAAAGATCCTATGGATAAAAAATTAGAAGGTTTACTTAAAAAGATGTTTGTTCAGCAGGGTTACCTTCTACAACCAATTTCATGCATTGTCCCTGTAGCTACAGCCGCATGTTTCTGGTTCGATGAGCTGATAAAGGCGGTCGATAGTGATTCTCCTCCTTATGAGGAGATTATGGACAGAATCAATGCTCTTAAATTGGCTAATTCTTTCACCCTAGACGCCACTTTGCAATTGGCTAGGTTAGCGGCTAAGAATTCTGGGTTTGCTATTGTGGCGCGCAGAGCGCTTTGGTTGAAATCTTGGTCAGCTGATGCGTCTTCCAAGAACAAGCTACGTAACATTCCTTTCAAGGGGAAAACGCTGTTTGGCCCTGACTTGAAAGAGATTATCTCTGATATCACTGGGGGTAAGGGCCACGCCCTTCCTCAGGATCGGCCTTTCAAGGCAAAAAATAAACCTAATTTTCGTCCCTTTCGAAGAAACGGACCAGCCCAAAGTGCTACGTCCTCTAAGCAAGAGGGTAATACTTCTCAAGCCAAGCCAGCTTGGAGACCAATGCAAGGCTGGAACAAGGGAAAGCAGGCCAAGAAACCTGCCACTGCTACCAAGACAGCATGAAATGTTGGCCCCCGATCCGGGACCGGATCTGGTGGGGGGCAGACTCTCTCTCTTCGCTCAGGCTTGGGCAAGAGATGTTCTGGATCCTTGGGCGCTAGAAATAGTCTCCCAAGGTTATCTTCTGGAATTCAAGGGGCTTCCCCCATGGGGGAGGTTCCACAGGTCTCAGTTGTCTTCAGACCACATAAAAAGACAGGCATTCTTACATTGTGTAGAAGACCTGTTAAAAATGGGAGTGATTCATCCTGTTCCATTAAGAGAACAAGGGATGGGGTTCTACTCCAATCTGTTCATAGTTCCCAAAAAAGAGGGAACGTTCAGACCAATCTTAGATCTCAAGATCTTAAACAAGTTTCTCAAGGTTCCATCGTTCAAGATGGAAACCATTCAAACTATTCTATCTTCCATCCAGGAAGGTCAATTCATGACCACAGTGGATTTAAAGGATGCGTATCTACATATTCCTATCCACAAGGAACATCATCGGTTCCTAAGGTTCGCATTCCTGGACAAGCATTACCAGTTCGTGGCGCTTCCTTTCGGATTAGCCACTGCTCCAAGGATTTTCACAAAGGTACTAGGGTCCCTTCTAGCTGTGCTAAGACCAAGGGGCATTGCTGTAGTACCTTACTTGGACGACATTCTGATTCAAGCGTCGTCCCTTCCTCAAGCAAAGGCTCACACGGACATTGTCCTGGCCTTTCTCAGATCTCACGGATGGAAAGTGAACGTGGAAAAGAGTTCTCTATCTCCGTCAACAAGGGTTCCCTTCTTGGGAACAATAATAGACTCCTTAGAAATGAGGATTTTTCTGACAGAGGCCAGAAAAACAAAACTTCTAGACTCTTGTCGGATACTTCATTCCGTTCCTCTTCCTTCCATAGCGCAGTGCATGGAAGTGATCGGTTTGATGGTAGCGGCAATGGACATAGTTCCTTTTGCGCGCATTCATCTAAGACCATTACAACTGTGCATGCTCAGTCAGTGGAATGGGGACTATACAGACTTGTCTCCGAAGATACAAGTAAATCAGAGGACCAGAGACTCACTCCGTTGGTGGCTGTCCCTGGACAACCTGTCACAAGGGATGACATTCCGCAGACCAGAGTGGGTCATTGTCACGACCGACGCCAGTCTGATGGGCTGGGGCGCGGTCTGGGGATCCCTGAAAGCTCAGGGTCTTTGGTCTCGGGAAGAATCTCTTCTACCGATAAATATTCTGGAACTGAGAGCGATATTCAATGCTCTCAAGGCTTGGCCTCAGCTAGCGAGGGCCAAGTTCATACGGTTTCAATCAGACAACATGACAACTGTTGCGTACATCAACCATCAGGGGGGAACAAGGAGTTCCCTAGCGATGGAAGAAGTGACCAAAATCATTCTATGGGCGGAGTCTCACTCCTGCCACCTGTCTGCTATCCACATCCCAGGAGTGGAAAATTGGGAAGCGGATTTTCTGAGTCGTCAGACTTTGCATCCGGGGGAGTGGGAACTCCATCCGGAAATCTTTGCCCAAGTCACTCAGCTGTGGGGCATTCCAGACATGGATCTGATGGCCTCTCCTCAGAACTTCAAAGTTCCTTGCTACGGGTCCAGATCCAGGGATCCCAAGGCGGCTCTAGTGGATGCACTAGTAGCACCTTGGACCTTCAAACTAGCTTATGTGTTCCCGCCGTTTCCTCTCATCCCCAGGCTGGTAGCCAGGATCAATCAGGAGAGGGCGTCGGTGATCTTGATAGCTCCTGCGTGGCCACGCAGGACTTGGTATGCAGATCTGGTGAATATGTCATCGGCTCCACCTTGGAAGCTACCTTTGAGACGAGACCTTCTTGTTCAGGGTCCGTTCGAACATCCGAATCTGGTTTCACTCCAGCTGACTGCTTGGAGATTGAACGCTTGATCTTATCGAAGCGAGAGTTCTCAGATTCTGTTATCGATACTCTTGTTCAGGCCAGAAAGCCTGTAACTAGAAAGATTTACCACAAAATTTGGAAAAAATATATCTGTTGGTGTGAATCTAAAGGATTCCCTTGGGACAAGGTTAAGATTCCTAAGATTCTATCCTTCCTTCAAGAAGGATTGGAAAAAGGATTATCTGCAAGTTCCCTGAAGGGACAGATTTCTGCCTTGTCTGTGTTACTTCACAAAAAGCTGGCAGCTGTGCCAGATGTTCAAGCCTTTGTTCAGGCTCTGGTTAGAATTAAGCCTGTTTACAAACCTTTGACTCCTCCTTGGAGTCTCAACTTAGTTCTTTCAGTTCTTCAGGGGGTTCCGTTTGAACCCTTACATTCCGTTGATATTAAGTTATTATCTTGGAAAGTTTTGTTTTTAGTTGCAATTTCTTCTGCTAGAAGAGTTTCGGAATTATCTGCTCTGCAGTGTTCTCCTCCTTATCTGGTGTTCCATGCAGATAAGGTGGTTTTACGTACTAAACCTGGTTTTCTTCCAAAAGTTGTTTCTAACAAAAACATTAACCAGGAGATTATCGTACCTTCTCTGTGTCCGAAACCAGTTTCAAAGAAGGAACGTTTGTTGCACAATTTGGATGTTGTTCGCGCTCTAAAATTCTATTTAGATGCTACAAAGGATTTTAGACAAACATCTTCCTTGTTTGTTGTTTATTCAGGTAAAAGGAGAGGTCAAAAAGCAACTTCTACCTCTCTCTCTTTTTGGATTAAAAGCATCATCAGATTGGCTTACGAGACTGCCGGACGGCAGCCTCCCGAAAGAATCACAGCTCATTCCACTAGGGCTGTGGCTTCCACATGGGCCTTCAAGAACGAGGCTTCTGTTGATCAGATATGTAGGGCAGCGACTTGGTCTTCACTGCACACTTTTACCAAATTTTACAAGTTTGATACTTTTGCTTCTTCTGAGGCTATTTTTGGGAGAAAGGTTTTGCAAGCCGTGGTGCCTTCCATTTAGGTGACCTGATTTGCTCCCTCCCTTCATCCGTGTCCTAAAGCTTTGGTATTGGTTCCCACAAGTAAGGATGACGCCGTGGACCGGACACACCTATGTTGGAGAAAACAGAATTTATGTTTACCTGATAAATTACTTTCTCCAACGGTGTGTCCGGTCCACGGCCCGCCCTGGTTTTTTTAATCAGGTCTGATAATTTATTTTCTTTAACTACAGTCACCACGGTACCATATGGTTTCTCCTATGCAAATATTCCTCCTTAACGTCGGTCGAATGACTGGGGTAGGCGGAGCCTAGGAGGGATCATGTGACCAGCTTTGCTGGGCTCTTTGCCATTTCCTGTTGGGGAAGAGAATATCCCACAAGTAAGGATGACGCCGTGGACCGGACACACCGTTGGAGAAAGTAATTTATCAGGTAAACATAAATTCTGTTTTCAGGTGTGCTGCTTAGAACTCAATTCCAAATGTGCTTTTCTTTAGAGGGTTTATGTGTCTTGGGCAGTTCAATCCCTAGGTATATTTATGTATTTATAGGAAATGTATGTATTGCTTAATGATGACATTTTGAGATTATTTTTTATTTTTTTTATTTTAAGCTCTGGAATAATTTCTTCCATTTGGCTGTATCATTCCTCACCCATGAGTCTCTGCAACTGCATAAATTTTCCCAGGAGAAACGGCACAAGATCCTTATAAAGTTAGTGTGCTTGTTATGTATTTGATAAATCTACATATATGTGTGTCTACATTAGTAACATGTTTATTTCATATATAAATGTGACTCTTTCTTGCAGATATGGAGACATGAGGAAGGAGATTGGCTTGAAGATCAGGGACATGTGGTATAATCTAGGTGGGAAAAACCAGGAAGATCCTCTAATTCTTTTATTTATTTAATAATGCTTTTAGTGACAAATATCAGGAAGAGAATGGTCAGGTTGGGCAGCAACTTTCTCTTGTTAAGTGTATCCAGTCCACGGTTCATCCATTACTTGTGGGATATTCTCCTTCCCAACAGGAAGTTGCAAGAGGATCACCCACAGCAGAGCTGCTATATAGCTCCTCCCCTCACTGCCATAACCAGTCATTCTCTTGCAACTCTCAACAAAGCTGGAGGTAGTAAGAGGAGAGTGGTGTATTATAGCTAGTTTTTTAACTTCAATCAAAAGTTTGTTATTTTAAAATGGTACCGGAGTATACTGTTTTTATCTCAGGCAGCATGAGAAGAAGAATCTGCCTGCGGTTTCTATGATCTTAGCAGAAGTAACTAAGGTCCACTGCCATTCTCACATATTCTGAGGAGTGAGGTAACTTCAGAGGGGGAATGGCGTGCAGGGTATCCTGCAATAAGGTATGTGCAGTTAACATATTTCTAGGGATGGAATTTGCTAGAAAGATTGCTGCTGATACCGGATTAATGTAAGTTAAGCCTAAAAACAGTGATTTAATAGCGACTGGTATCAGGCTTATTACCAGAGATGCATACTCTTATAAAAGTGCAATATAAAACGTTTGCTGGCATATTTAATCGTTTTTATATATGCTTTGGTGATAAAAATTATTGGGGCCTAGTTTTTTTCCACATGGCTGGCTTTATTTTTGCCTAGAAACAGTTTCCTGAGGCTTTCCACTGTTGTAATATGAGTGGGAGGGGCCTATTTTAGCGCTTTTCTGCGCAGCTAAAATTACAGACAGAGACATCCAGCTTCCCTCTGCATGATACAGGACATCTCTGAAGGGCTCAGAAGGCTTCAAAAGTCGTGTTTGAGTTGTTGTGACTAATTTTAAAAACGTTTTTTTGTCATTATAATTTCGTTTTTGATATGAGGGGTTAATCATCCATTTGCAAGTGGGTGCAATGCTCTGCTAACTTGTTACATACACTGTAAAACTTTCTCTTAAAGGCACAGTAACGTTTTTTATATTGCTTGTTAACTTGTTTTAAAGTGTTTTCCAAGCTTGCTAGTCTCATTGCTAGTCTGTACAAACATGTCTGACACAGGGGAAACTACTTGTTCATTATGTTTAAAAGCCATGGTGGAGCCCCATAGGAGAATGTGTACTAAATGTATTGATTTCACCTTAAACAGTAAAGATCAGTCTTTATCTATGAAAGAATTGTCACCAGAGGGTTCTATCGAGGGGGAAGTTATGCCGACTAACTCTCCCCACGTGTCAGACCCTTTGCCTCCCGCCCAAGGGACGCACGCTAATATGGCGCCAAGTACATCAGGGACGCCCATAGCCATTACTTTGCAGGACATGGCTGCAATCATGGATAATACCCTGTCAGCGGTATTAGCCAGATTGCCTGAATTAAGAGGCAAGCGCGATAGCTCTGGGGTTAGACGAGATACAGAGCGCGTAGTTGCTGTAAGGGCCATGTCTGATACTGCGTCACAATATGCAGAACCTGAGGACGGAGAGCTTCAGTCTGTGGGTGACATCTCTGACTCGGGGAAACCTGATTCAGAGATTTCTAATTTAAAATTTTAGCTTGAGAACCTCCGTGTATTGCTTGGGGAGGTGTTAGCTGCTCTGAATGACTGTGACACAATTGCAGTGCCAGAAAAATTGTGTAGACTGGATAAATACTATGCACTGCCGGTGTGTACTGATGTATTTCCAATACCTAAAAGGTTTACAGAAATTATTAATAAGGAGTGGGATAGACCCGGTGTGCTGTTTTCCCCCCCTCCTATATTTAGAAAGATGTTTCCCATAGACGCCACTACACAGGACTTATGGCAGACGGTCCCTAAGGTGGAGGGAGCAGTTTCTACTTTAGCAAAGCGTACCACTATCCCGGTTGAGGACAGTTGTGCTTTTTCAGATCCAATGGATAAAAAATTAGAAGGTTACCTTAAGAAAATGTTTATTCAACAAGGTTTTATTTTACAGCCTCTTGCATGCATTGCGCCTGTCACTGCTGCAGCGGCATTCTGGTTTGAGGCCCTGGAAGAGGCCATCCATACAGCTCCATTGACTGAAATTATTGACAAGCTTAGAACACTTAAGCTAGCTAACTCATTTGTTTCTGATGCCATTGTTCATTTGACTAAACTAACGGCTTAGAATTCCGGATTCGCCATCCAGGCGCGTAGGGCGCTATGGCTTAAATCCTGGTCAGCTGATGTGACTTCAAAGTCTAAATTACTTAACATTCCCTTCAAGGGGCAGACCCTATTCGGGCCTGGTTTGAAGGAAATTATTGCTGACATTACTGGAGGTAAGGGTCATGCCCTTCCTCAGGACAGGGCCAAATCAAAGGCCAAACAGTCCAATTTCCGTGCCTTTCGAAACTTCAAGGCAAGTGCATCATCTTCCTCTGCTACAAAAAAAGAGGGAACTTTTGCTCAATCCAAGCCGGGCTGGAAACCTAACCAGTCCTGGAACAAGGGCAAGCAGGCCAGAAAGCCTGCTGCTGCCTCCAAGACAGCATGAAGGAACGGCCCCCTATCCGGCAACGGATCTAGTGGGGGGCAGACTTTCCCTCTTCGCCCAGGCGTGGGCAAGAGATGTTCAGGATCCCTGGGCGTTGGAGATCATATCTCAGGGATATCTTTTGGACTTCAAAGCTTCTCCTCCACAAGGGAGATTTCACCTTTCAAGACTATCTGCAAACCAGATAAAGAAAGATGCATTCCTACGCTGCGTACAGGAACTCCTAGTAATGGGAGTGATCCATCCAGTTCCGCGGTCGGAACAAGGACAGGGGTTTTTATTCAAATCTGTTTGTGGTTCCCAAAAAAGAGGGAACCTTCAGACCAATTTTGGATCTAAAGATCTTAAACAAATTCCTCAGAGTTCAATCATTCAAGATGGAAACTATTCGAACCATCTTACCCATGATCCAAGAGGGTCAGTGCATGACCACAGTGGACTTAAAAGATGCCTACCTTCACATTCCGATTCACAAGAATCATCATCGGTTCCTGAGATTTGCCTTTCTAGACAGGCATTACCAATTTGTAGCTCTTCCCTTCGGGTTGGCTACAGCGCCAAGAATTTTCACAAAGATTGTGGGCTCCCTTCTGGCGGTTCTAAGACCGCGAGGCATAGCGGTGGTTCCTTATCTAGACGACATCTTGATACAGGCGTCAAGCTTTCAAATTGCCAGGTCTCATACAGAGATAGTTCTGGCATTTCTGAGGTCGCATGGGTGGAAAGTGAACGAAGAAAAGAGTTCTCTATCTCCTCTCACAAGGGTTTCCTTCCTAGGGACTCTTATAGATTCTGTAGAAATGAAAATTTACCTGACGGAGTCCAGGTTATCAAAACTTCTAAATGCTTGCCGTGTTCTTCACTCCATTCCGCGCCCTACGGTGGCACAGTGTATGGAGGTAATCGGCTTAATGGTAGCGGCAATGGACATAGTGCCATTCGCGCGCCTGCATCTCAGACCGCTGCAATTATGCATGCTCAGTCAGTGGAATGGGGATTACACAGATTTGTCCCCTCAACTAAATCTGGATCAGGAAACCAGAGATTCTCTTCTCTGGTGGTTATCTCGGGTCCATCTGTCCAAGGGTATGACCTTTCGCAGACCAGATTGGACGATTGTAACAACAGATGCCAGCCTTCTAGGTTGGGGTGCAGTCTGGAACTCCCTGAAGGCTCAGGGATCGTGGACTCAGGAGGAGAAACTCCTCCCAATAAATATTCTGGAGTTAAGAGCAATATTCAATGCTCTTCTGGCTTGGCCTCAGTTAGCAACCCTGAGGTTCATCAGATTTCAGTCGGACAACATCACGACTGTGGCTTACATCAACCATCAAGGGGGAACCAGGAGTTCCCTAGTGATGTTGGAAGTCTCCAAGATAATTCACTGGGCAGAGTCTCACTCTTGCCACCTGTCAGCAATCCATATCCCAGGTGTAGAGAACTGGGAGGCGGATTTTCTAAGTCGTCAGACTTTTCATCCGGGGGAGTGGGAACTCCATCCGGAGGTGTTTGCTCAATTGGTTAATCGTTGGGGCGAACCAGAACTGGATCTCATGGCGTCTCGTCAGAACCCCAAGCTCCCTTGTTACGGATCCAGTTCCAGGGACCCAGAGGTGACGCTGATAGATGCTCTAGCAGCTCCTTGGTTCTTCAACCTGGCTTATGTGTTTCCACCGTTTCCTCTGCTCCCTCGTCTTATTGCCAAAATCAGACAGGAGAGAGCATCAGTGATTCTGATAGCGCCTGCGTGGCCACGCAGGACCTGGTATGCAGACCTAGTGGACATGTCATCCTTGCCACCATGGACTCTGCCTCTGAGACAGGACCTTCTCATACAAGGTCCTTTCACTCATCCGAATCTAATTTCTCTGAGACTGACTGCATGGAGATTGAACGCTTGATCTTATCAAAGCGTGGCTTCTCCCTGTCAGTCATTAATACCTTAATACAGGCTCGAAAGCCTGTCACCAGGAAAATTTACCACAAG